>NW_026089624.1:23511365-23601619 GCF_024586455.1 Bactrocera neohumeralis | reverse complement strand
AAAAATATCCAACCATTGTTTTGTATATTCAATCGAAGCAATATAACGAGGTACATTGTTATGGATGTTTCGAAATAACGAAGTTTAAGTTCATCCTTTGAGTATATTAGCATGGGAACTTTCACGACATTCAGACATTTATTCTGTGGCATTTCCTTGATATATCATATCCACATACATACATACTATGTATGTATGTATATAGTTAAAACTTTAATAATTTGAAGAATTCTGTAGAGTTAGAATTAGTTACATAATGAACGTAGTTGTTATCGTTATGCTGTTGAATACACATGCAGAGTTAATTTTGTTAAATTATTTGTATGCACCCTCCATCGCGTGCCGCTGTGCAAGCAATCCAGATCTCAGGTGAAACCTCCAAATCTGCAATAATGGCTGCAGTCTGTAAACTAGAAGGAAGCAACACAAAGAGCTTTATGTTTCTATTCAAACTTCTTCTAGTTAAATAAATATCTGTTGATCAAGATTTGCTACTTAGAAAGAGAAACCTTGGAAACTTGTAAGAGCATAATCTGTGAATATTCTTGTTTGTGAGTAACGAAGGTGAACTGATAAATACTTAGCCAATATTTTTTTTTACTTTGGAGAATGCAGAGGGTGAAGCAAAAGTTCGAAGCCTAATTCAACCAATTTGGTGGTGCGAGGTAAAGCAGGTGCGTTGTCATAGTTTTTTACGCCAAATACAATGGCGGTTTGTCATCGAATCGGCTGAATAATTCCACGTAATAGAGGTTTTGTTTTTTTCCAAGTAGTGTGTAGTTCAATAAAAGCCGACCTTCGAATACGTAGATTCAACTGAAATTACAGTAGTCGACTACGATAATGAACTGCTCGGTAAGAACGTCCACGTACCGAGTGTGTTGCGCCTTTGTCTCGGTCGTCTGGTTATAAGTAGTACTATATACATACATATATTGTGATATAAGCGAGGTAAACTGTTTGGTACCATTTACATAGATTTTTCTTGGCAGCTCGATATAATTAAATTAATATAAGTGTCCTCTTGTAAACTTGCAAAGTTAATAAAGCCACTTTCTGTTTGTTTACATTTAGTATAGTTGTATCTTTGTCTTTCTTTTCCAGATTCTCTTAATTTATAAGTTTTCTGCAAAACAATCAGACTTTATTTTTTGCACACTTCTTTCTTTTTCCTAGAAAACCTGAATTCAGGAAAATCATTTAGAGAAAAGCTTGATTAAAACTCTAGCCTCTTAATGTCAAAGCAAAACACTTTTTTTACGCTAAATTCGTTTATTTTTTATTCAACTTATTTCTCTTCAAGGGTGTTACACTGATTATAGAGACCCTTCAACTTTTCAATTCCATTTTTGTAGTACGATTTGTTCTGTGAACAGGAAATAGTCGCCAGGTCTGGAGAATGCGGAAGATGTGGAAACAATTCGAAGCCCTATTTAAAAATTTTTGCCATCGTTTTCACTGAAGTGTGACACGGTGAATTGTCTTGGTGGAACATCACTTTCTTTTCCTTCAAATGCGGCCGTGCAAAAGGTTCAATAACGTCACGCTAAAGTTGCTGTTGACGGTCCTTCTCCTTCAAGGCAGTCAATAAAAATTATTCCATGCGCATCCCAAAATATAGACGCCATAACCTTGTCAGCCGACTGCCGATTGGACTTCAGAGTGAAGTTATGGAGGCATGTTTATTACGCTTGAACATCTCCAAACACTGTTCCGAGTCATCAACTTGCCGGTGTTTTTGGTCAAAAGTTAGTTCGCGAGGCACCCACTTTGCAAAGAGCTTTCTCTTACCCAAATATGGGGTGCATGTTCAGTTGATATCCTTACCTAGAGTGCCTGCTATCTCGATCAACTTCTCTTTATGCAATCCAAAATTGTTTTGTGCACTTTCTTGATGGTTTCGTTCGATGGCACAGTTTTCAATGCTTATTTTACCACGTCTTTAGCTTACCAATCCAATATGGTTGTTTTTCCTGGGGTAGTATCCATAAATTCGTCATCAAGCCAAGCTTTTGCTTCCACAGTATTTTTTCCTCTAAAAATTTTTATCCAATAATAAAAGTTGCTTAATTCAAAATGATAAAAAAAATTTACCTGTAAAGGGTATTATAGTTTCGGTGCAACCGAAGTTAACGTTTTCTTGATTTGTTATGAAAATGTTCTTCCTTTTATTTAATATGGTATTAAATAAGCGTCCTACACATAACCATCGTAATGTTAATAAGCATAGATCGAAAAGAAAATTGTAGCATTGTCCTGTTCGAATAATATATATTGTACTATACTAATTATCCGAAAAAGACAGCCGTCATGAAAAGCTCTTTATTTTTCATTCAAACCGCGTATTACCTCGAAGGATAAGCTCATTTAATTTAAGATTCAACAAATGCATTGCTCTTCGAAACATCATATTTACTTATATTTTTTTTTGCATGTAGATACATACATATATATTTCAGCTTTCAACAGGTTTGGTTATCCTAGCAGACCTCACAGACGGTGTCCTGTGTCCTCGCATACAAATTTACATTTACCTTATTTGGGGACGAGGCCGTGCCCACATTTTAAAAGTTTTTAACTGAAAATGCCCAGGAATAAACAAAATGATTGTACTCCATGGGGCGAGAGTATTGAGTTAATTAAATAAACAATTTAAATTGGATCAAATTGTCAATCTATACCAAAAATCGAATCCAACCCAAAGCCGTTTAGGAGCTGTTCAGTGACATACTCACAGCAGAAATATGCACATATTTGTATACATACGTAAATTGCCTTTTATATTTCCGGATTAGAAAACCAAATCAAATATTAGTCATCGAAAATTGCTTTACTGTTTTTCAAAATATTCACCGTTAAGATCTATACACTTTTGCATGCGTTTGAACCAATTTTCAAAGCACTTTTGCAACTCTGATTGAGGTATCTCCAAAACATGCGTTCTGAACACATCAACCGCCTTTTCTTGTGTTGAAAAAACGTTGAGCTCTTAGTTTATCTTTTACGTACGGGAATAAAAAGAAGTTATTCAGTGCCAAGTCAAGACTTTACGGTGGTTTGCTCATAAAATCGATGTGTGAAGTGCTTAAAAATGCAGTTGTTTCAGTCGATGAAAGCCCGAATTGTCGTGGTAAGAGTGATCCGTCTTCGGTCGGTTTTTCTGATTTCTTGAAAGTCAACTGGCAAACAAATAGTTAGTAACACTAAGTATTTCCTTTCTGCGTTGCTTTAGTGGTACGGTTGCGACATGTTCAGTTTTTCCAAAACTACTGCGTAGACGAACAGCTTTTGTTAGATTCGGCTAATTTTGAAACATTCAAACTGTCGACTGCTGTTTACTTTCGGGCTCATTCGTATAAATCCATAATTCATCATCTGTCACGATGTTTTAGACATGTTTCGAGGCACCATTGTCGTATTTTTTACATTTTTCTCGACCAATCGACACGATCCTTTTTTTGGGCGATTGACAAACTGTGTGAGAAATAATATATGTATATAATATTAAGCAATATTGAATGAGTGCGACTAATGGCTATAGTTGTTTCAATCCCACGGTAGGTCACATGACGATCTTGCTATAACAGTTTGCGGACAGCATCATTAGTATCGGTAATAAGAACTGATTTTGAACGACCTTCCCTACCATCCATAAACACTGACCCTTGATGAAGCTTTATCGCCAAAAATTTAATTTAGATCAGCGAGGTACTGTTGCTGGGTTAGTCCACGTCAAAAGTTGTAAAAAATGTTGGCGAGACAATTCCATTTTTTGGCCGAGATGAATATTTTAAGTGACTGTAAACAACACAAATAGCGCTCTTATGTCAAAACGTTTTGAATATGTATAACATTTAAAATGTCAAGCTTTACGATAAAGTCGTCAGTTGCCAGAATAGCAACACTAGGGATGCCAAAACCCGAAATATAAAAGGCAACCTACGGAATAATTCTTTTCAGTAAAGCACAAAACATGTCAAATTAATGAATTACAGAGTTTTATTTAACATTTGTCTGTTTATACTATCACTATAATACTTATTGAAGACAAAGTTCAAGCAGATTTGCATTGCTCGATAAAGTTTGCTCTGTGTGCTTATTGGTTTGACCTTGATTATATTTTATCAGCTATGCATAAGCTCTATAAATAAATTAAGTGAAATTTACCTGTCACTCTTGTCCGCTACTGATGGTCCTTTAGTTAGCATCCTTAATCGAATGTATGCATATATACATTCTGACACATACATACTTACATATATGCATGTAATTATTTCACATACAATTTCTAAACACTATCTAAATACTGTAACTATGTTGTTTATTACTTTAACTAATTAATTAAAATCGTTTTCTAAGATTGCCTATGAATAAACCGACTGGTTGTAGAATTTTTTTGGCACTGGATTTACCGAAGAATAAAGCAAGATGTGAACTTTTAAGCTGGGCGAACAAAAGTGAAATCAATCCAAGAATTATTCCCATTAGCAGCACACATTCAGCCAGCAACGCGCACGAGCACATCCCAAAAATATAATACTCGCATATGCATGTGTTTACGCCATTATGCATACATACGTATGTACATATGTGTTATCACATATGACCCTAGCAGTGAAATGAACTTGTATCACAACCTTTCTGCCATATAAGCAAAAGAAAAGCATACAATTGCTATAATATGTATATACATATATAACATAGATATACCCATCAGACTGGTTCGACAAATTAATTTGAACGTTTGTTTGTCCGTTCGACAATTCGCTTTCTGAGAGTACTACTGTGCTAAAAGCAATTCTATTATGAGGGAGGATAAAAACCATGTCCTTCCCATGCTAGTAGTTAAAAGTTGTTTTTTGACAAATACTGCCCCTGAGTATATCGTTTAACACCTGACCAACTTAAAAAATTGGTTTACATCATCTTTGTAAAAATCTCTAATAAAATTGTCAAAGCGGACTTCGAACACAAAAAAGGGAAGGCCAATTTTAAACTAGTATACAGTCGAACTTCCATAACTCGAACTTCTTTAACTCGAATTTTCTCTAACTCGAACTAAATGGGTTGGCAGTAGCATTAAGAGAGTAATTAACATATAAATTTCCTTCCGTAACTCGAACTTCCATAACTCGAAGTTCTCCATAACTCGAACGAAAATACATAATTATGACTTCTATAACTCGAAGTAATGTGCTTTTCTCTCATTCTACAACTCGCAGTATCCTGGCCTATAACTCCAAAGCCTGGATGACTGGCCAAAATTTTTGAAGAATGGGTTCTAAATTTGGATAAGCGCTTTCAAAGTACTGGCCGAAAAATTTTATTGTTTGTTGAAAATTGCCCAGCACATTCTAAAGACGTACAAAGCAAACTGAAAGCCATTGAACTGGCATTTTTTCCACCGAATATGACCTCTAAATTACAGCCGCTGGATCAGGGAGTAATTCAAAACTTGAAAGTTTTTTATCGTACCAGAATAGTAAAAGAAGCACTAAAGCGTATAGAGGCAAACGAAAAACAAGATATTACACTTACGGATTGCATCAATCATGTAACAAAAGCTTGGGATATTGACGTCAAAAATCAAACCATAGCGAATTGCTTCAAAAAAGCTGGATTTGGTCAATACTCTGAATGGGAAGAGGAAGATGACATACCTCTGAGTTTTTAAGTACTACTGATGAATATCGAAATGTAATTGAAGCTGATTACGAAGCATGGTTAAAAGCAAACAAAATAACTTGCAGTGCTACTCTTCAGGATTATATTGCAGTAGATAATGACCTTTGCACAACTGGCTTCCCTACAGATGCTGATATTGTTGAGAATTACTGCCCTGAATTAGATGATTCAATATTAAGCGGAACGGAGAGTGACGGCGAGGGATCGGTAGAAGAAACTATTCACCAGCCTCCAAATGCTTTCCGAACATTGAGTTTATATTTGCAAACAAATGACACTACAACTGATGAGCACTATACGGCTTTAAACAAATTAGAGTCATTTTTTACTGAAAATACAAAAAAAAGAAAATTTTCAGTCACTAATTTCTGAATACTTCACTTCACTGTAACTTATTTCAGTTTTCTGTAATGTGTGTTTTAAACAACAAATACATATTCATCATTTAATATACTCTAAAGTAGCAATTGAGTTTCTTTAAAAAAAAAGTTTTTTTCTATAACTCGAAGTCTCCCTAAGTCGAAGTGTTTTTTGGGATAATAGTGATTCGAGTTATGGAAGTTCGACTGTATTTCCAGAAAGTTTTTATGTTTCTTTGTTGAGCATATACAACGCTTTATATTTATACACATACATACTTAGAGAGACTTACTATTATCATTGTAGTCATAAGGCAATGCCGAAAAAATAATGTAAATTTGGTGTCTTGCTTGGAGTTGCTAATTACTTTTCTAAATATTAATATGTTGTAGTCTTTAGTTTCTTATGACTACAATACATGCACATGCATAGGTATACATATATGTATGTATATGTATATGTAGGCCATTAAACTGTTAATAACCTATATAAATAACAAGAAAAAACGTTAACTTCGGGTTCACAGAAGCTATAATACCCTTCACAAATACAAATATTATTTATTATTTGTTTCCGAAAATAACCCATTTCAACTTTCTTGAAATAAAGGAATAAAAGGAATAAGCTTTCCGTACAAGTACTTTATTCCGATTATTCATAACATATTTGTATGGCAGCTATAAGCTAGAGCGGCTGAAATATGCTATGCTGGAGAAATATTGGCATACAACTTAGTAGCTTTTAGGGATTGATAATTGGAGAATAAGACAAGATCTTCAGCAGCTTGGGTCACATTGTATTATACTAAAGATGTCTCCCAACTCCTTTTACATAAAAAGTTTTATATGCATAAGTGCAATTTTCCTAATTGGTTTATAAAAGTTGATGTACATGGACGAGGGAGTATGTACTACATATATGTCACATTATTTGTATTCAGTTTCATTTGTCCTGTTTGTGAGCGCTTGAAATGGGTACCTTAAACACGGAGGACAACAATGAACTCATTTTTCTTATCAACTATTCATACATACACACAAAGATTAATATAATATCAATTCACCTATGCAATGAAGGCTACTGTAACCAGGCCCAAACTCTATGCATTAGAATACATGTATGCATTTTTATATGAAGACTCTAAAACTCCGTACCTTGACAGAAAAAAATAAAAAAGGAAAGGGTTAATTTTCATTGTGTTGTATAGATCGCGTACAATGTTGTAAAGTAAAACTGATCCAACCGGTTTGACCAGTTCATTACTGTATTATTGGAAATGTCCAAGGGGCGATTTACTGAACTTACGTTGGGTGTATTTTTTAGACGTTATGCCAACCGGCTGGGTGCTTGACTGGCCAAATTCAAAAGACCGGTCTCATCTCATTTGAATGCCCAGCTGCTAGATTGAAAGTTGCATATTTCTATTTTTATTTTAGTGTGTATCACTATAATCAAAGTTTTTTTTGTATATGTTTTTTTTATTGTACATTGATGACATTACCATGCAAACTGTGGTCTAAAAAGACCATTTCCATGAACGCATAGGCTAAATCAGCGACCAAAGCTAATTTTAGATGCTGACCTACCCAAAGTATCTTTCGCCGGTAAGACTTCCGTGATGTTTTATGCTTGTCAACTGTCGTTCACGTTGCGTCTGATGCTATTAAAGTCCATTCCAGGTATTCGGTCACATTTGTGAATATACGACTACATATGCTTGTTTGTAAGGCGGTATACGCACGGGTGTTGGGTGAACTCTTCACCAACTATATACCTGGTCACACAATTTGCATATCAACAGCACGTGAGAACCGGTTCTCCAAAGGTATCACATCATTAACGGCTACGGTCTGTTATATGCATGTATGCACATATGCGCCCCATTCGATTTTCTCATTAAGCAAACATAGAGATTGAATTACTTCCGTACCAGACGGCTTGCGTGCAAACATATTTTACTTACCAGTTGACCACCCGAAACACACAATGACAACTCTCGTGCCGATCTGTTTGCAAACATAAATTTATGTATGTATATGATAAGCAGAGAATGTGTATATACGAAGTGCCGATGAGTCTACATTAGTCTCAATTCCGAATACAACCCCTAACGCCTGCATCCCATAATTATGCGCGACAACAACACATATGTATGTATACTTGAACCTTCTTAACCTTAAGACGTGCGTTAATTCGTTTTTATACTTTTGCAACCACTTGCTACAGATTATCACAGTTTTGTTCACTTAACGGTTGTACGTATCACCTAAAACTTATCGAGATATATATAAGGTTATATACAAGGTGCGCTCCAAAGTAAACAGGACTTTTTGAATCTAGCGCCCCCTGATAGCGCCGATGTTTGGAGATGTTCAATTCCATTGCCTTGAATTTCAAAGACGATTTCGGCTGATTTTTGATGAATTCACGCACAGTTTCGATGGAATTTCCAGTGATCACGGATTTTGATTGGCCCACATGTTGATCGTCGTTTATGTCCTGACGACCGCTTTGAAAACGTTGAAACCACCCGTGCACTCTGCTACGGAATAGGTAATCATCGCCATAAATTTTTTTCATAAATAGAAACGTTTCGGTAAAAGTTTTACATACCAATTTTAAAACAAAATTTAAAGTTGGCTCTTTGTTCGTAGTTCATTTTCGCACCGATAACACAAACATACGTACACTTAAAACGCAATAACTTCACTTCCAATCAATGAAATGTCATGAAATTCTCACTGGACTATCGATAAAGATATCAAATTCTAACGCACCAGTCGATATATAGATGGCGCCACCAGGCGGTGCTATATTCACAAAGTCCTGTTTACTTTGGAACGCACCTTGTATATTAAGTGCCATAACTAAGCACTAAATTAAGATATAAAGCTGTAATGTGGTACAAAGGATTGCAGTAGCAAGGGGCACCAATGGGCCCTGGTACCTATAGTTGACTATTGATTGAAAATCTCAGCCAATGTGTGATATACATATGTATGTATATTACTGAAATTAAGGGATAATCCTTCTCCTATAATGGTATGTCTGTATGTTAAAAATGGGTTTTCGAACTTTACGATGACTGTGTTCCGCATATATAGGCCAACATGTGAGTTCTTCTTCTTCTTAATGGGCGTAGACACCGCTTACGCGATTATAGCCGAGTTAACAACAGCGCGCCAGTCGTTTTTTTTTTCGCTACGTGGCGCCAATTGGATATTCCAAGCGAAGCCAGGTCCTTCTCCACTTGGTCCTTCCAACGGAGTGGAGGTCTTCCTCTTCCTCTGCTTCCCCCGGCGGGTACTGCGTCGAATACTTTCAGAGCTGGAGTGTTTTCGTCCATCCGGACAAGATGACCTAGCCAGCGTAACCGCTGTCTTTTAATTCGCTGAACTATGTCAATGTCGTCGTATATCTCGTACAGCTCATCGTTCCATCGAATGCGATATTCGCCGTGGCCAATGCGCAAAGGACCATAAATCTTTCGCAGAATTTTTCTCTCGAAAACTCGTAGCGTTGACTCATCGGTTGCTGTCATCGTCCAAGACTCTGCACCATATAGCAGGACGGGAATTGTGAGCGACTTATAGAGTTTAGCTTTTGTTCGTCGAGAGAGGACTTTACTTTTCAATTGCCTACTCAGTCCAAAGTAGCAAGTTCATGTTGGCAAGAGTAATCTTGCGTTGGATTTCCAGGCTCACATTGTTGGTCGTGTTAATACTGGTTCCTAAATAGACGAAATTATCTACAACTTCAAAGTTATGACTGTCAACAGTGACGTGAGAGTCAAGTCGCGAGTGCGACGACTGTTTGTTTGATGACAGGAGATATTTCGTCTTGCCCTCGTTCACTGCCAGACCCATTTTCTGTGCTTCTTTGTCCAGCCTGGAGAAAGCAGAACTAACGGCGTGGGTGTTGAGGCCGATGATATCAATATCATCGGCATACGCCAGCAGCTGTACGCTCTTATAAAAGATTTTACCTGCTCGATTAAGTTCTGCAGCTCAAATAATTTTCTCCAGCAGCAGGTTAAAGAAGTCGCACGATAGGGAGTCGCCTTGTCTGAAACCTCGTTTGGTATCGAACGGCTCGGAGAGGTCCTTCCCGATCCTGACGGAGCTTTTCGTGTTGCTCAACGTCAGTTTACACAGCCGTATTAGTTTTATCCCCTCAAAATCAGACACCGCGGCATAAAGGCAGCTCCTTTTCGTGCTGTCGAAAGCAGCTTTGAAATCGACGAAGAGGTGGTGTGTGTCGATTCTCCTTTCACGGGTCTTTTCCAAGATTTGGCGCATGGGGAATATCTGGTCGGTTGTTGATTTGCCAGGTCTAAAGCCACACTGATAAGGTCCAATCAGTTTGTTTACGGTGGGCTTTAATCTTTCACACAATACGCTCGATAGAACCTTATATGCGATGTTGAGGAGGCTTATCCCACGGTAGTTGGCGCAGATTGTGGGGTCTCCGTTTTTATGGATTGGGTAGAGCACACTTAAATTCCAATCGTTGGGCATGCTTTCGTCTGACCATATTTTACAAAGAAGTTGATGCATGCTCCCTATTAGTTCTTCGCCGCCGTGTTTGAATAGCTCGGCCGGCAATTCGTCGGCCCCCGCCGCTTTGTTGTTCTTCAGGCGGGTAACTGCTATTCGAACTTCTTCATGGTCGGGCAATGGAACATCTGTTCCATCGTCATCGATTGGGGAATCTGGTTCTCTTTCTCCTGGTGTTGTGCGTTCACTGCCATTCAGCAGGCTGGAGAAGTGTTCCCTCCATAATTTAACTATGCTCTGGGCATCAGTGACTAGATCACCTTTGGGGGTTCTACAAGAGTATGCTCCGGTCTTGAAACCTTCTGCAAGCCGCCGCATTTTTCCGTAGAATTTTCGAGCATTACCCCTGTCGGCCAGCTTATCGAGCTCTTCGTACTCACGCATTTCGGCCTCTTTCCTTTTCTGTCTGCAAATGCGTCTCGCTTACCTCTTCAACTCTCGGTATCTATCCCATCCCGCACGTGTTGTGGTCGATCGTAACGTTGCGAGGTAAGCAGTCGGTTTTCTCTTCGCTGCGACACGGCACTCCTTGTCGTACCAGCTGTTCTTTTGCATTTTCCGAAAACCATTGGTTTCGGTTGCAGCTGTACGTAAGGAGTTTGAAATGCCGTCCCACAGTTCCCTTATACCGAGTTGTTGACGAGTGCTCTCAGAGAGCAGGAGTGCAAGCCGAGTAGAAAATCGTTCGGCTGTCTGTTGTGATTGCAGCTTCTCGACGTCGAACCTTCCTTGTGATTGTTGGCATGCGTTTTTTGCTGCACAGAGGCGGGTGCGAATCTTGGCTGCAACAAGATAGTGGTCCGAGTCGATGTTAGGACCTCGGAGCGTACGCACGTCTAAAACACTAGAGTGTCTTCCGTCTATCACAACATGATCGATCTGGTTGGTGGCTTTTCGATCCGGAGACAGCCAGGTAGCTTGATGTATCTCCTTGTGCTGGAATCTAGTACCACAGATAACCATATTTCGCCCCCGCCCCCATTTGGGGATGTTCGGTCGTGGAGGCTCAATTTACCGACCGTAGTGCCAAATATACCTGCTTTGCCCACCCTGGCGTTAAAGTCGCCAAGCACGATTTTGACATCGTGGCGGATCAGCTCTCATAAGCGCCCTTCAAATGCTCATAGAAGGCATCTTTGGTCAAATCGTCCTTCTCTTCCGTCGGGGCGTGGGCGCAAATCAGCGGTATGTTGAAAACCTCGTTTTGATGCGGATTGTGGCTAGACGTTCATTCACCGGAGTGAATGATAGTCTCGGCGACGGCGTCTCTCTCCCACCACGAATCCAACACCAAACATGCGCTCCTTTATATGACCACTGTAGTAAGTGTCACAAGGACCTACTCGTCTCTGTCCTTGTCCCGTCCATCGCATTTCTTGGACGGCGGTGATGTCAGCCTTTATTTTCACGAGGACGTCAACCAGCTGGGCAGCGGCACCTTCCCAATTAAAGGTCCGGACATTCCAGGTGCATGCCCTAATATCGTAGTCCTTATTTCGTTTGCCATGGTCTCTCATCCGTGGCAGTTGGTAATCTTTCATTGGGAGGGCTTTTTACGTGGCGGTTC
Source organism: Bactrocera neohumeralis (assembly GCF_024586455.1). Taxonomy (NCBI): domain Eukaryota; kingdom Metazoa; phylum Arthropoda; class Insecta; order Diptera; family Tephritidae; genus Bactrocera; species Bactrocera neohumeralis. The sequence goes on along the minus strand of NW_026089624.1, from coordinate 23,589,451 downwards.
CCAAACCCAGCGCACAACCCTTTGTAGGGGATGTTTCGCCTTCTCACTTTAGCTCGGCTTCGAACGAATGCTCTTAGGCTACCCGAGGATACTTGGTCAAAGACTGGAAGTTGTGAGCTGCTTGAGCCATGTGTAAAAGAATCGTTTCTGGCCACTCCCAAGTGAATGGCGATCAGAGAACTTTCCTCACTTGCGTGAACTTCTACACATGACTCCATCCTCATGAAAATCAGAGAGTGTGTTTTACTCATAACAGTGTGTCTTTGTGCCTAAAATAGATAAATTTGAGCTGAAACTTAACCTAACCCTTATATAACTAATAAGGATTTTACTCTATATGATTGGTTTTACAGTTTAAAGTATTTTCCTCGCCTTGATTCTTGCAAGTTGCAAAGAGTATAAAATGTTCGTGTGCACCCAAACTTGAGCCTTCCTTACTTGTTATACTTTAGCAATATGTTGCTACAAAGTACATACTTACATAAGTAAGTATATTAGATTTTTCACCTTATGGTTTGTATTTCATAAACGTAAAGTCCATCGGGATAGGTAGATCGCAATATACATATAACACCGGTCAACACGATTTTTGGGTCTGATATGTATATGTTAAATTTTAGTTTCTCCTATGACAAAAATAAGGAAAAAAAAATTTTTCCGGTTAAAGTTTGCTTTCGTAGAAATTAGAGCAATTTTTCGATGATTTTTATATTTTTTTTACAATTTCACCATATATTATAATTAGAAAACTTTTTTTTAGATACAAGAGTCGTTTTTATTCAAGATGTGTGATAAACAATAATATATAAATGTAAAATAACAAGAAATTACTGTCTAAAAGTGAATATTTTTTGTATTTATTTTATGCTCATATGAGCTCTCTCGTATTGAACCCCAAATATACTTATCGATGTAGATCAGCCCAAAGCAAACTTAAAGAACTAAAGATTAATATTTAAGTGTTTTTCAATGTCTAGAATCAGAATTTACGCATGAGAACAGAAACCCCAAAAAAAATTTTTTTTTGTTGACCGGAGTAATATACATATGTATAACTGATCAGAATAGCGAGCCAAGTAGAATTCATAGTGACTGTTTGTCTGTCCGTCCGAGCGATAACTTGAGTAAAAATAAAGATATCTTGATCTGAGTTGTGAGTCAATTGAAGACAGTAAATGTGAATCGCTACGCGCTTTGAAGGCTCTTCCGGAAATTGACTTTAACACCTGTTTCGTGAATGAGAAAAGTCGTTGACAAATCTTCTACTGATAATAAACTACCCCTTGGCCCCCACATACTACTGTCATTGAAAGGTGAATTTTTAATTTATACTTCGCTTGTTTTTCGAATCGGTAAATTTTTTTCTGTAAGTTGGTAATACTGTTAGTGACATATGTGCTAATTTTCACGTCAAAATATTCAATAGTATTTGAGAGCTCTAAAAATGAATTCTTCGACTTTTACTATATCTGATCGTCTATGGTCCCGCAACCACCGCATTCACCTGATTTACCTTCGCGTAACTTCTGGCTATTCAGAAAATTCACATGACCACCCCGAGGATACCGTTTGGCTCAATTTAGGATATAAAAGCTGAATCGAAGAAGGCTCTGATGGCCATCACGACGGAGGATTTCTCCAAATGCTATGATGACTGGAAAATTCGTTGGCATAAGTGTATTGCAGCGGGAGGTGACTACTTTGAATGAGATGAAATGGGAAAAATTCACCTTTCACCGTGCTAGAATATATTGTCTATACTGAATGTACATTGTACATATATGTACATATGTATATATACTTTAAATTCGTACAGCAGGTAGTTCAACCAAAAATAAATTTTTTTTTTCAAAATAAACAATGTTCTTTGCAGAACTAAATATATTTTTTAAATTTTTTAGTAAATAATATAAAACAACTTTTAACTATTCAAACAGCTTAGTGACTCAAGTAGGTAGGTAAGTAGGTAGATAGGAGTGCAGCCTATCGGGCTCAATTAGCACTTGATGTGCCATTTTGATACACTATTCGTAGAACCTCATGTATCTGCTATTACGTTTCACCTTCTCTCTCAAACCATTTTGAGGTTTCGATGAAACTACTTATGTCCGATATGCTTTTGGAGGAAATCCATTCAAGGTTTGGTGCTTGATGGATTCCGAGGTTCCGAGAGAGTCCGATTTATTAAAAGTTGTGGTTAAGATTTTTTCTAACTTCTCTACTTCTGAATCTAATTCCTCAGGATTTCTGATACTCTTATTGCCTCCCTTTTCAAGGCATTTTGTTGCTATGCTGGTAAATTTTCCCCATGCCGTTCTTCTAGGCAGGTTATAGTTGCTGCTGTTTAGCCCTTTAATGGTATCTTCAGGGCTCCTGTACTAGGCTGATGTCGATGCCCCCCTCACGATGCCCCCTTCACGTGGGTTGTCAGTGTCAGTGTCAGTGCTGCAGGTTTATCTGTACGCATCTTATGTTATTGGGCATCTCGGGCTTCTTCGATGCCCACATTCCTTAGCAACTGGCTGGCGTCGTCGCAGTGGCGTAGCTAAGGGGGGGGCCCCGGGCGCAACGTCTGGGGGGGCAGCAAAACGATCTTCGCTGTTTTCTAATATTCAGAAAAATACTTCAAAAAGTTTTTTTTACAAAATTTATTATAAAAGATAAAGAGTTATACATTCACAATGCAATAATCTTTTGGCTTAGAAACTAGAACTTAAATATGCACTTTTCTAGCTTTGATCGCTGCAAAATCACATATCATATCATTGTAATTTAAAGTTGAAGCAGTTTCACATTCTATTGAGAGAATCGCAAGATTGGACAGTCTACTCTGACTCATGGCCGATCTCAAGTAAGATTTGATCAGTTTAAGTTTGCTAAAAGACCTTTCACAAGATGCAACTGATACAGGTACAGTGAGTAGTATTCTTAAAGCTGTCGCTAACGTCTTGTAGGCTTCCAGTCCCATTGAAGAAATGTATTATAAAACTTTTTCTGGCGAAAATCCAATTTGTTCTTCGTTTTTCTTCGCTCTCTTTAATAAAAGTAGGACGTCTTGGATGTCACTGTATAAATCTTCGTTATCCAAGTCATCTGGATAGAATTCGGCAAGTTGCTGGCATTTTTCTTTAATTTCGACGAGTTTGTCATTGTATGAGTCTTTGGTTAATTCCATAATTTGTTCAAAATTACAAAGAAAACCAAAACGGTCATTAAGCTTTTCCAAATTTGTGAAACGGGTGGATATTTCCATTGATAGCTTATCCAGAATTTCGATCATACAGCGTCGCATTTCTTCTTCTGAATTCAAACCAGCATCTTCAGATATTTCCCCGCTCATATTTCCCTTCTTCCAAATTCTCTTGATAATAGTAACACCCCACTGTTCGCACTTATTTTTGGCTTTGACTATTGTTTGATCGCACAAACTGGTCCTCCAGTCATTCAGTTTATCCTCCAAAATTTGCAGTTGTCCCAATACATGAGTGAAAGTCATTCTTTTTTCTTGTAACTTTCTTTGAACTTTATCAAAAGATTCGAGAATTTTCGCCCAAAAAAACAGAAGTGCGACGAAACTGAACGTTTCAATGGCATTAATGACTAAAGCTGCATCTTGTCTGGTATCAATATTCTCAGCAAGCGAATCTCTCAATTCGTCTAATTGCGTTGATACTGATGTAACAGGTTGAGCTTCTGAACTCCCTCTGGTTTCACAATGCCTTTTGACAGTTATTTCCACGTATTGTTTCAGAATATCCCACCTGTGCGTAGAAGAGGAGAAAAAAGTAAAAAGACGCTGTATTGTACCAAAAAATGTGACTGCCTGCACATTAACGTGAGCTGCGTGAACTCCAGCCAAATTGAGAGAATGGTTGTCACAAGGAACAAATTCAGCTTGAGGATTTAGGTCGAAAATCCTTTGCTGAACCCCTGTATGTATTCCGGCCATTGTTGGTGCGTTGTCATATGATTGCCCTCTGCAATTTTTCAGGTCTAATCCATCTACATCCAGTTTGTCTATAATGGCTTTAGTGATTCCTTCTGCTGTTTTGTTTTTTAGAGGGATGAGGTCGATGAAGACTTCTCTAATATGTACAAATTTCAGTCTCACTTCAACGAATCTAATAACTTGGGACATCTGTTCTTCATGTGCGTAATCCAGAGTTGAATCGAACGTCAAACTGAAATATTTTGCATCTTTACACTGAGAAATAAGATACTGACGCGTTTTATTTCCCATAAGCTGAATCAGTTCATTTTGAATTTCAGGAGAAAGATATGAAGTTGCTCTTGGTTTTAAGGAAATGCGTTCAAAATGAGACTTCATATCAGGGTCGAATTTAGCTAAATATTTCAGCATTGCTATAAAATTCTCAGGATTTTGCTCATCAAGTGACTCGCGATGACCTCTTAGGGCTAAATTTTGTTGTGCAAGCATTTGAATGGTTGCTATGATTCTCTAAAGGATATTTCTCCAATATGTCTGTTCTTCAGACATTTTCCGTTGCAATTCGCCATCAATACTTCTGCCTTGATTTAAAGTTCGTTCCAGTTCCTTCCATTCTAAAAAAGCTGAACGGTGTGCAGTGTGTGGTGTGGAAACACTGCGTCAACATTCTGGAGATTTTTTGTACCTTGGGCTATCATCAGGTCGCGAAAAGATGGAAATATTTTACTTGGCCAAGCTCCCACATCTTTTAAAAAAGCAAAATCCGTTACTTCCATAATGGGACTCTTTTAGCCTTTATTAGAATCATTTTGAGTGACGTGATTTACATAGATACGTTGGGAAATATTATCTTCTGAATTACGTAGAGGATTATCATCTTCATTGTCTGTGCCTATCATATCTGAATTATTTTTCTCCGTTTCGTCACTCTTTGCAAATTCTAAACAAAATTAGAAAGAAATGTTAAAATAAACGTAACGAATAAAAAGATAATATTCATATTAACATAATATTATTCTACATATAATTTATAAAACGACGTTAAAAAGTACGTTCCTCGAAAGTTTGCTTTGAGAAATTTGGCAAAATTATAAGTAGGTCAAATGCTCTAAAATAGTCGAGAAAATGCAAAGTCTCATTTAAGGCAGATTGTTCATGCAAATTCATGTTGTTGAGGATCTAACCAATCATATAGAATCAAGCCTACAAAACAATCTAGCCGTGTCGTTCTTACCAATTTCATCTGCATCCTTATTGTATTCATTGTCAGTTTCTCCTGATGAGGTCGAGTCGTCGACTAAGTAGGCCGCATCTAGCGCAGTCGTTCCCTTGTTGATAAAAACTTCCATGAAATTTTTAGATTTTTCGATACTTTGGTCTTTACGCTTTTTCATTTTCCGAAACTGCGCGCCACTGGATTTGTTTCGTTTCATTTTGCTATGTTTGAGGATAAGCTTTATTTGAAGTCATAAAAAATAACAGCTTCTTTTTTATAATATACTGATTATAATGCAAATGATTTAAATTATCTACTATAGTAACAGATGTTTGAATCAGTAACGACTTTCGGCAAACTATGAGAGCGACACATTGCGACGTAGGAGTGACAAAAAAAACAGTATCTTTATTTTTACTCTGTCGTCGCGACGTGTCACTCTCACAGTTACCCTATGCTTTGAATGTAACAAATACTTTCATTGCTCCAAATTTTCAAAAATGGTATTCAAAAACTTCAATTCGGGCAAAAAACGTATTGTGAGAATTTTGGAACTTCAGAATTTTCGTAGCTTCTAGTTCCTAAATTTTATATACTTAATATCGAAGATATTTTGTAAAAATTCACTTTTGTTCGAACCACCTCATGAAACTTGTAGGTAGGTAGATAAAGGGGGGCGGCAAAAAATCCTTCGCCCCGGGCGCCCGAAGTTGTAGCTACGCCACTGCGTCGTCGACCTCTTCCGTGTCGTCTTCGTCAGCCGCTTTGTCGCCTTGGAAGATTTTTAGTCTGGCCTTGCGGATTCCGAAGCTGATTTTGTAGTCAGTCTTCTTCAGAGCCTCAATGGATTTATCACAAATGGCCACTAGTATTAACTTGCTTGCTCTATTCGGTTTTTCCTCCTTGATTAGCTGCCACTCATCTATACTAGGTATAGATTTGTTCTGCAGCTTAATGCACGGAAGGAGTTTTTCGCCTGGCTTCTCTAGAGGGGGTAACTAAATGCGAGCACGAGGTCTCTTCGGGACTTCCCTGGTGGGTATAAGCCTCAATTGGAGGCCTACAAAGGCGATGCTAATTTAGCAAAACCACCCGTCAGGAAATCTAGCGAGGCCTGGTCCGCGCACTTGATGACCCTGAAGCCCCTGAGAGTCTCAGAGGAGTCAAACTCCGGGTGAGGACCCGCAGGATTGTCGAGTACATAGCTTAGCACCATACTTGACAATCTGACGTCGATCTCCACCCATCTCTCCTGTATTGTGCCCGGAGAGGAGGAATTTCCATCTATGATGGCCACCTGCAAGCTATCCCTGGCTACATCGCAGAAATGCCTTGCCGTTGTTGTACTACTGTGTTCACATTCACTCCGCCTCGGTTTTTTGGGCTGAGTTCCGGGTACCTCGGTGATGGAGCGATTTCTCTTCTGAGAAGTGCTCTCTCGTTTGCTCTCTTCTTGAGGTTGTGATTGCTTTCTTTTCAGGTAGCCTTCATATTCGTCTACGATAGATTTGAGGCGCTTTGTTTCAGCCTCATCAATTGGGGTACCGGCTGCCTGGTCTTTGGCTATCTTCCCTAGTATGAAGACTGCCCTCTGGTACCGGTGTTTCCTCAGCTGATTCTGGAGTTTCTTGCGCTTCTTTTTGTTCTCTCCTTTAGCCGCCAGTGCACTTTTGTTGGTGCTAATGGCAGCCTTGGAGGTGGACGCTTCCTCCCTTATATCTGGGGTTTTCACTGCTGTATCTACCGGTATACTTTGGTTGGTATGTCCGGTAGTACTCTTACTCGTCTCCTGGCTGGAGGCAAGTAGTTCGTCTTCTTCGGATTCCGTAATAGGATTCCTATAGTTCATGTCCTTAGTCGTTGCTGTTGTCGTCAATTTGGTTGTTGTAGTTGATGTTGTTGTTGTTGTGTTATTGTTTCCGTTCATATTTTAGTCCCACGAGTAATCCGGAAAGGGTTGGTCACTCGTCCGCAGGGCCGGTATGCGGAGAGAAGACTTTTATACCTCCGACCTCGCCCGGGCAACGGAGGGGACCGTTCGCGATCAGCTATTTATTACCCCCCGCTGACTATTCAGCCCTCGGCATGGGTACCTCGACACCTTGGCTTAGGGTGGTGTTGGTTCGGGTATCCTCTTACTTCCACAATAGGAGATGGGCGTAAAACCTAGGGTTTATTCATCCATATCACTATTGTGGGAATTATGAAGTGTCCCTCTTAGTTCGTAAGATAAGAGTGCGTTTCCTTTGGGATGCACACTTTACTCTTACTTACTTACCTTCGCCACGACAAGGCGACCAACTTCAAAGGAGTCAAGTAGTTCTTATAATTTTTCAATTACATTTTTATAGATTTAAACCAAATAATTTGGTACAGTTTAACTTTTTTCATTTTAAAATGCCAAAAATATCTAGATCTCAACTTTCTAGAAAAAGATATAGCGTGAATAATAGTAAAAACAACATTATTTTCGGATGCTCCAGCGCACTGCCAAGACCTTTCTTGCAAATTTAATACTTGCTAAAAAACCCTAGAACCCTTTTGTATTTGGTGGAGATTTCCGACAGACTCTTCTTGGCATTAACCCCGTCGTCCTTATGGATTTCGATTGAAAATATGAAATTACGGACGAATATAAGAGCTCATCTTCATGGAATCACTGATAGAGATTTTCCACAGTAACTGCTTAAACTTGAGGGAAGAATTTTTCCCACTCCGAATGTAAGCATTAATTGTAATATTCTTCTGGATAAGTTTCTAGGCCAAATAAACCATAGCTTAGAAATTTTAATAGATGCCTGACATCGATAATTTGCATGAAAAAAGAATTTCATTGGTTATATTCTAGGGCAATAGTGTCACCCAGGAATAATAGTGCCAACGAAATAAAGGATCTAATTATTCAAAAAGTTCCGCGAGGAATACAAAAATACAAATCGATAGACACCGTGACTAATATCGATTATCACCTTTCGCTCTAACTAAACTTACGAAGGGATTGACCTACGAATAGAATGTTTTACTCATGGCCAACGGTATTTAGGTCTATCGCGCGTTGGAGGTCCTGAAAATCATTTTATGTTGCTACCACAAAATAGGTAGGTAGGTAGGAGTGCCAATTAGCACTTGATGTGCCATTTTGATACACTGTTCGTAAAACCTCCTGTATCTGTTATTACGTTTCACTTCCTCTCTCAAACCATTTTGGGGTTTCGATGAAACTACTTACATATGTCCGATATGCTTTTGGTGGAAATCCATTCAAGGTTTGGTGCTTGATGGATTCCAAGTGTTTTGTGTCGGATCTGTGCAAGAGCTGGGCATTCGCAGAGAAAGTGGAAGATTGTGTGTGCGAAAATGTTCCTGTGGCCGGGAACCCAGATCAAGTATAGTTGAATCTTACCTTTTATTGAGCTTAGTGCTCTCTTGCAATTGTTAACTACGCTGGAATTTGTCATGGGTGAAGACAAGGCCAGGAGCACTGCCTGGCTATCCGTAAATATAGTTGCTTTATTTATATTGCCGTGGTTTTCTAATAGAGCTTCGCAGGCTTTTTCTATGCCTAGTACTTCTGCTTGGAAGATGCTAGCCGTGTTCGGTAGACGTATAGAGAGAGATATGTATAGATCAGCGGAGAATACCCCCGTGCCTACTCCGAAGTTCATTTTGGACCCGTCGGTGTAGACTGAGATGGTATCCTCCTCTACCACAAAATAAATCAACATCAAATTGAAAGGTGGATTTTGTTATACTTTTAAAATCTTTATTTATTTTTGCAAATCCATTTCATCTTATTATCCCCTCACGCTGCAATACACTTATGCCAACGAATTTTTCAGTCATCATAGCACTTGGAAAAATCATCCGTCGTAATGGCCATCACAGCCTTCTTCGATTCAGCTTTTATATCCTCAATTGAGTCAAAACGGTGTCCCCGGAGTGGTCTTTTGAGTTTGCTGATCAGCCAGAAGTCACACAGGGCTAAATCAGGCGAATACGGTGTTTGCGGGACGATATTTGTTGAATTTTTGGCGAAACGATCACGAATAACCAATTCAGTATGAGATGGTGCAAAAACCAGTTTTCGGCCCACAATTCTGACCTCTTGAGGCCAATAGCCTCACGTAAACGGCGCATAACGCTCAAATAATATTCCTCGTCGACAGTTTGGCCCGGCGGAAAGAGTTCATAACGCACCAAACCACGATAGACGAAAAATACTGTCAACATTTTTTCGGTTTCGGCACGTCTTTAGCACGATATTCGCGTGGTTGATCGGTTGTTTCGGGATCGTAAGTGTAGATCCAAGTCTTATCCCCAGTTATGATGCGTTTCAATACGTTTTGATAGTCAGAAATCATTGTTTCGCAGATGTTAACACGGCGGGCTTTTTCGAAAAAATTGAATGTTTTTGGAAAATTTGACTCTTCTCAAGCCCAATTCGTCTTTCAGAATCGTCTTCACCGATCCAAAATAGTTAAGCGACGATTTACAAGCACCACTTATTTTACTTGTTTGACGTGATGGTCATCACGATCGACTTTAGACTCGTTGTACCACTTCTAAACACGTTTACAAGTAGAAGACAGAATTTGATCCCCAAAGACTTTCTGCAACATCCTTAATGTTTTTGCAGGTGAAATTTCATTCCGCAAACAAAATTTAATTACACTTCTTTGTTCAATAAATTCAGACATAGTAAAAATCGAAGAACTCACTTTTAGAGCCTTACAAAACGATGTGTATCTCAAATATGTACTAATGAATATTTTGACGTGAAATTTAGCATAGATGTCACTAAACACGCAAAATATAAATTAAAAATTCACCTTTTAATTCTCAGTAGTCCACTAAAGGCCTTTTTACAAAAAATAAAAAATAATAATAATAATACAAAAAATATACTTTCAGGTTCGAATTTCCTTCATTTTTAATGACGCCAAGCAAAAACGAGAAAGTATGTGTGGGAGAGTCTAATGTTTTTTATATTGTGCTTTTGGTTGAGTTTATAGCTATATAGTTTATTGTAATTAATTACGTTTATTTTAATACATATAAGTATGTATGTATCAGGTACAAAGTACGAAGCAAAATATACTTAGCCTTGCGATAAATTCCGTTACGAACTTCCTGAACTCACTTGACTGTTTGTAACTTTCCATTCTGTCTTTTGAATAATAAATTTACTCAAACACATTCATAAAGAAAACCATACGTGATGATACCATATTTTTCCAATTAGTTTTTTTTAGTATGAAATGATTTAAAAACGTGTTTTTTAGTTTTTATGTTGCTAGAGAATATAATAGTTTTGTTCACATAACGGTTGTATGTATCACCTAAAACTAATAGAGAGATATAGAGTTATATCTATATACATATGTACATATATAAAATAAAGTCGTGTTAGTTACACCATTTATAACGCAAGAACGGCTGAACCGATTTGGCTGAAAATTGGTGGGGAGGTATGTATGTATGTAGCTTAGAACCAGGGTAAGGACATACATGCTTAGGATATCAGTTATACTGATTTTGTCAGATATATTTAATATCACAACAAAAATGGTATTGACATTTTCGTCGTCAAGGCATTGCGGATACTCAGCTAGATTATGGGCGAAAGACGCCAATGCATTCATAACAACTGGAGTGTTGATATAAAGGTCTATTATAATTTAAGATATACAGAAATATTTTCGAAGCATTGCACAGAGCAGTGCAATATTTAAACGGGAACGATGAAGTATATGCGTACAATTTCAAACTGATCCTTCCTAAAAAATAATAAAATTGCTAAATATTGGGAATAGTAGAATAGAACTGCAACCAAATACGCAGTGCAATGAATTAAAACTGGCTCAGTAATCATGCGATGAATAATATACTACGTGCATCCCAAAAGACTGATGCCATACCTTGCCAGCCAACTTTTTCGTCTTTCCACGCTTGAGAACCGTTTTATAATATGCAGTCCACTAGGCTGACTGTCGATTGGACAGTATTTTTTCCCCAAAAACCAATACTTTATTAACGCACAAAATGCTTTTTATATAAATCATCGGAATGATGAGACGAGTTGAAATCTATGTGACTGTCTGTCTATCCGTCCGTCCTCCCATGCAAGCTGTAACTAATTAAGGTATCTTGATGTAACTTGGTGTGCGCGTTCCTTGGCAAAAAATTAAGGACGAGTTCGTAGATGGGCGTAATCTGGCCACTGCTACGTCCACAAAATTAAAGGAAAACTAATTAAGTGCTATATATAAGCACTAAATTAAGGTATAAAAGTCTTATTTCTCAGAGAAGGTAAATTTTGAAAAAGTTGGCGTGACCCCCCTCTAATACGTTTAAAGTGCCTATCTCCCACACCACTAAATTAACAGCAACAACGACATTCGCCTATGGCAAAAACGATAAGAACTACTACCAACAGTGTGAAAATGGATGAAATCGGACGATAGGCCTCTCACTCTACATATAACGGTGCTGTAAAAAGCTACTAAAAGTGCGATAAATCAATAACTGAATACGTCAGAAACATTACATTTTACCCTCGTGATAGTATGAGACGACTTTAAAGAAGCCGGTGGTTAAAATTGGACGATGGGGTCAGACATTATTATGTTAAAGTTTGAAAATTGGCGAAATCAGACTACAACCACGTTTACTTCTTTTTTTTTATTGAAACGTAACAAGGATATGGTTTTACATTTCATTCAAATTGCAACTAGTGACTAATTTAAACTAACAAGCAATATTTTTCATAATTTATAAAGTACAACAATAAAAGCTCTATTAACAAGTAAGGAAGGGCTAAGCTCGGGTGTCACCGAACATTTTATACTCTCGCATGATAAAGTGATAATCGAGATTTCATTATCCGTCATTTACATATTTTTCAAATACCGTATTTGTGTAAAGTTTTATTCCGCTATCATCATTGGTTCCTAATGTATGTACTTATATATTATACAGAGAAGGCATCAGATGGAATTCAAAATAGCGTTCTATTGGAAGAAGGCGTGGTTGTGAACCGATTTCACCCATATTTCGTATATGTCATCAGGGTGTTAAGAAAATATTATATACCGAATTTCATTGAAATCGGTGGAGTAGTTCCTGAGATATGGGTTTTGGTCCATAAGTGGGCGACGCCACGCCCATTTTCAATTTTTAAAAAAGCCTGGGTGCAGCTTCCTTCTGCCATTCCTTCCGTAAAATTTAGTGTTTCTGACGTTATTTGTTAGTCGGTTAACGCACTTTTAGTGATTTTCAACATAACCTTTGTATGGGAGGTGGGCGTGGTTATTATCCGATTTCTTCCATTTTTGAACTGTATATGGAAATTCCTAAAGGAAACGACTCTATAGAGTTTGGTTGACATACGGGGCGGGGCCACGCCCACTTTTCTAAAAAAAATTACGTTCAAATATGCCCCTCCCTAATGCGATCCTTTGTGCCAAATTTCACTAATATCTTTGTTTATGGCTTAGTTATGACACTTTATAGGTTTTCGGTTTTCGCCATTTTGTGGGCGTGGCAGTAGGCCGATTTTCCCATCTTCGAACTTAACCTTCTTATGAAGCCAAGAAATACGTGTACCAAGTTTCATCATGATATCTCAATTACTCAAGTTACAGCTTGCACTGACGGACAGACAGACCTCCGGACTTCAACTCTACTCGTCACCCTGATTACTTTGGTATATATAACCCTATATCTGACTCTTTTAGTTTTAGGGCTTACAAACAACCGTTATGTGAACAAAACTATAATACTCTCCTTAGCAACTTTGTTGCGAGAGTATTAAAAGGTGTATTCAAAAACTAATCTTTGTTTTAAAAACTAAATATTATAATATTTGTTTTTTGCTTAAAAGGTCATGAAACGTTGTTCTTTTCAGTCTGCGCCTGCTATTTCTAGTCTCTCCCAGTTGTCGGGCTTCAGCGTTTACGTGATTTTGTTACTTTTTAGCATGTTTTGATGCCGTTTCGTGTATGACTTCCCGAACCATTTCTATGCGGAGATCACGATGTAGATCTGAAATGCGTATGTACCACGGGGCATTTACAATTTTTCGCAGAACTTTGTTTTGGAATCTTTGCATCGCTTCGGAGGGGTGCAGCGCATCCCCATAGTGGTATTCCGTATGTCCAATTAGGTTTTAACCTTTGGTTGTAGACTAGGATTTTATTTGAGGTTGTTAATGGTGATTTCTTGCCGATTAACCAGTTTATTTTGTTGTATTTTAGATTTAGTTCTGCAACTTTCCTTTGTACGTATATATGCTATGAGGTGGAGTACGGGATTACTTCATTTCCAATATGTAAGGGGATACACGTAGCACTTTTGTTAGTGAAGTTTATATGTATAGACTTCAACTCGTTTAGAGTAATGTTCCATTTTCGTGTTCATTCTACAATTTGGTTGATTGAAGACTGCATTCTTCGACGACTCGGAATGATTTTTACCGGTAGTAATTAAATAGGTATGATCTGCAAATGTGGCGATTGTGCAGTTTGGCGGCGTAGGCATATCGCTAGTAAATAGAATGTATAAGAGTGGTCCCAGAACACTTCTTTGGAGTACACCCGTTCTTCTTGGCTGTAGCATAGTATACGATTGTCCCTGTTTGATTCGGAAGTAGCGGTTCCTCAGGTAGGAGGCAAGTAGTTCAGTTAGATGCTGTGGAAAAAGAAGTCTTAATTTATGAAGTAAGCCATGGTGCCGTACTCTATCGAACGCCTGAGATACGACAAGAAAAACAGCTGTGCAATTTTCTTTTTTTTTTCATCGCATTTTCTATCATATCTGTTATTCGATGAGCTTGATCGATTGTGGAATGTTGCAATCTAAATCCAAATTGATGAATTGGTGTAAGGCCGTTCTCTTCAATTGTGTTCTGAAGTCTTCTTACAATTACAGCTTAAAGTATTTTGGACGAAATAGGCAACAGTGAGATTGGACGATATGACGAGGCCTCCTGGCCGCTTTTTCCAGGATTTTGTACCATAATAATTTCAAATACCTTCCATGACAATGGGACACATCTGAGATCTAAGTAAGCGTTTATTATCGATGAAAGTTTTTCTAATGCTTTTCGCGTTAGATTTTTTATTTCATCAGCAGTCAACAAGTCGAAGCAGGGAGCTTTTTTTGGCTCAAATCTAGTTTTAATGATATTTTCCACTTCTTTCATTGATGCTGGTTGAATTTCTCCTACGTATCGCGATCCTTTGATCAGGTCCGAGTCTATTTATAAAACAAATTTTTTTTGTCCGATTGATTTTAGATGAATCTCCAAGGACTTATGGTTGTCTCCGCAAGTACCTTTTTTGAAACAGGGTCAACACAAACAACTATAACTTTGGAAATTAATTTTTTTTCTTTTAAAATTTTCGTGACTTCAAGTCAACACATTCTATAATAATGCCATTTTACTACTTTTGTAAAATACCATGATTTAATAGCAAAAAAAAAATACTGAAAATTCTCATTTACTCCTTACTAAAATTGAGAGAGCGTGTTTTTCTTATAACAGTGCATCTTTGTGCTTAGAATGAATAAAATCTAGTGAAAACTCGCCATAGACCCAATATAGCTATCAAGCCATATGTACCTGAAGGTATTTCCCTGGCTTTGATCCTTGCAAATTGCAAGAGTATGAAATGTTCAGTTATACCACACCTAGCTCTTTCTTACTTATTTTTAATCTATATTTAAGATATTTAGTATAATTTGTATTCAGTTTCTAAACGCGCATAATAACCAGACCAGTGTTTGCTTTTGTTTGTCAACATGATGCCTACCGTAGGTCAACTGGTCATCTTCAAGAGATATCACATGAAAATAAAAATTCAACAAAAAAAATTGGTGTTCTTAATTATGTGACCAAGCAGCTTGCACATTCAAAAGACAATAAATTCAGCAAACCGCAGATTTTCAGTAAAAGTGTCAATGCTTTGACATTCAACGAGTGCTCCATTTTTGTGCACAGATATGTATACCGTTGCAATTTACAGTTGGTCTCTAGGCAAAAATATAATGCTAAAAACATTGAGCTAAAACGCGTGCCTTATTCAACTTTATTTGGTAAACAATGTATATGTTCTGATGTCAAAAATAAATAAAATTTGGTGAAGACGAGCCCCACATACCTAACCTTTCTTTATAATTTTCCGCGTTATCGCTTTCACGGACAGCCGAACAGGCAGTTACTCGGAATACAATTCGTCTCGTTATCCTGACATTTATTCTTTGTATATAGCTCTCTATATTTATATCGATTTGTTTGGGGTGTTACAAACAACCGTTAGCTGATCAAAACTACTGTGGGCAAAAAATAGTAAGACATTTTAATTTAAATATATATGTATGTATACATATATATTTTTTCCAGGTTGGTATGACTGTGCCAAATTTCAGATCAAAATAATGTTTAGTATACGCTTGTCTTTCTGAAGTACATAAAGAGCATTTGGCGATTTTTACGATTACTGAAATTATTCAACAAAGAAGTTGGATTAAATTTTGTGTGCGGAATCAAAATTCTGGTACCGAAGCGTTCAGAATGTTGGAAAAGGCCTTCGCTGGTGACTGTTTGTCGCGAGCAAGTGCTTTTGATTGGTACAAAATATTCAAAAGGGTCAAGACCGCGTTGACGATGAACCACGTCCAGGACGGTAATTAACATCAACATGCTAACAAAATAAGTGAATTAATGCTCGTCGACAATTAACATTCAGAGATCTTACCAGCATAATGCACCTTCGCATAATGCATTGATTACTCGTGAGTTTTTCGCCAAATTATCAACCAAAACCGTTAACAACGTAAACCGCTACGAGCATTGAAGGCTTTTCCGGAAATTGACTTTTACAACTGTTTCAAGGATTGGAAGAAACGGTGGCACAAGTGAATTTTGGCCAAGGGCGATTTCTTTGAGGGGGACACATAGATTTTGAAGAATAAATTAAGAATTTTGACAAAGTCTTACTACTTTTCGCTTATAGTATTATACACTGTGCAGCATGTTGAGTGAATATACCAATATCAGAAAAAAATAGATAATAAAACTTTGTATGGACCAATATTCAATATTTTAAGTTTTGTCATTGAAGGTGTACACTTGTACATACAGTGTTTGCGAGGCCTACTCAATTTTAAAGCGTGTCGATAGCGCTATCCTTGCTGAATTATGTAATTTGTTGAGTCGTGACTTCTTTTGAAGACTGCTGCAGGTTAAAATAAATGAAGAAAATATGACACAAATGCTCACAAAATCCATTTAGTTTATACATATGTATTAAGGTGGAGCGATAATGTATGGAGAAATTTTTTTTTCTGTTAACGGCATAGCTATGAAAAGTTGTCTTTTAATATATAAAACATATGTACATGCAAAATATGTATCAAACCCAGTACACAGTGCCCCAGTACAGTCAAATATTTAAATAAAACAAAAAAATGGTGTTGTAAGCATTTATTACGAAAAATATTCTCTTACATTACTTAAAATACCATTTAAACATCAAACTGTTTTTTTTTGTATTGAAATGAGGCATTCGTTGACGTGATAGCAGTCTTGCCCTAATGAAGCCATCTCGTTTATTTTCCCCAGAAACTGCATTCGATGCTTCTGTTACCAACTTGATGCAGCGCTCCACAGCTTGGGTGTGGCATAGAAAATCTGTAATATCCTTACATGTACCAAGAACAGACAATGTCTTTCAAGATTTCATCAAACATACTTATTTAAAGTTAGAGGTGGATCAGTTATATCAGATTCTTGCCACATAATAATCTCATCGAATTTGAATGTAGGTACCTTAAACGTTCGAAGCCTTCGAGTTTTCTCTGATCTTGCTTTTACAATTCTTCGATATGCAAGATCTCTTAAAGTCTCTCTGTCTTCACCAAGCATGGCAATGAGAAGATTTTCTGGGTGACCAAAGTATCCATTTCGTTGGATTACCTTGTCAACGACTGCTTTCATATCGGAATTTAAATAACGACTTAGATTAATGGTTTGCCATATGTTTTTGATCCATTAATGAATGAAGAATTACATTTTATTGTAAGCCACATTGGTCTAAATACAATTTTAAAATTCGATGCTGTTGTTAGCCATCTAGAATGGTTAAGGGCTCCAGCTTCCATATTAGCTAAACAGGAGAAAATATACCAGTACTGATAGCGGTCATTATGTCGTATAAATACTTTTGGTCGGTATTAAGCTTTTTCTAGTTATTTCAGGTAATAATGTAGGTATAACGGTAAATTCGACTATCGGCATTGTTTGACAAGTTTATAATGAGATCCGATGGCGCCTTAAAAGCATTCAGGTCCGATAATTTTTCCGCCTAAATGTAATAAAAGATGACGTAGTGGTAACTCATTTGAATGCAATTGACAGATAAATAAACCACTGTTAATGACCTGTTGAATTCCTCCTCCATCAGACGAATAACATCACCTTTGAAACCTGTATCCACTACCGTTCCAACGCACCCAACAAAGCAAATTCACTCACATTCACCGACTTAGATTTCAAATATAATAATATAGTTTCTTTTATATTTTTAGCAGTCCCCGACTCACAGGTAACATGATCAAAATAGTTATTTCCTGGTTCCGAAGTTTTTTCTTATTCTTCACAGTTGAAACTATATCGACACCGCCTATCATAATTTTTCTGGTTGATCTTTGGTCGAGTAAGAAACTTACTTCCTCCTTGGCAACACGACACCCTTTTAAACAGCAATATTTCCTGATATCTTTGCATTTGCAGCTGCAGATATTAAATAATGTATGGGACTCTGTTATAAATGTTCTAACATTTTCTTGGTATTTAATGTTGGTTTGACGGCCTTGATATGGTTTCATTAAGCTCCTGTATATGTTGTGGTAGGAACGAATCAATTGTAAAATTCTTTTTACACTTACAGTTGGCAGTGAAGATTTTCGCCATATTTTTAGAACTTCACCCGCTAATCTTTCAGATATTTCAAGAATTGTTAGCTCCATTGTTGTTTTATCGGGCTTCAATTCATGTTTTATGAACAGATAACATTTCATCAGATACGTAGGTAAATGAGAAACAGGAAACTTCTCCGGCAAACCAGAGACAGGACGCCTCGTTGTTTGTCGTGCTTTAACTTGAGACATATTACAATCAAGACAAGTAATAAGTTCTAACTACAGTTATAAGCTTAGCTACAAGCATCAAATATACATGAAAAATACGATTTACAGTAAATATTCCGATTCAAGCTGTAAAATTTGATGTAACAAATAAAAGGCGAACAAGTGAACTGCTAGCTGTAAGCGCTCTACTAAAGAGAATATGTAGGTATCAACTTAGATTTTTTTACTTTTATTAAATCAAACCACTATATTCGACTTCAAACTTAAGACTGTACAGAATTGACCGCAGTCAGTTGCTTACTTAAATCTACCGTTATTTGGATATTGTCGGCCTGGTATTGTGGAAAGTGAGTGCATGGGAAAATTAGCATAACATATAGAATGGGGGAAGTTTTGTGAAATGAGGAATGTGAAATTAAAGTGCATAGCTATGTTATTATAATATGGTTAGATAGTGATATCTATGTTTGAAGAGCATTAATTTCTATCTTACTCTAACATAGCATCGCTTAGAACATCAAATAACGTTTGTGAAATGTTTGCGAATTTATGAGTATTTGGCACAAATTTTCAAAATTTCAAGTCGATGGGGGCATCTCTAAACATAGTAGCATGAGACTACTGATTTTTCTTGTGTTTAATATTTACCTAAAACAGCAACTTTCTACAGGTATACCGAAACAGAAATCAAAAATTTATAAAATCGCTCCACCCTAATATGTATGTCTATTATGACGGAGTTATTTTGCTGCTTTTTTGCGTTCAACTTAATTTTGATTTCTTATACATGGACGTCATTAATGCTACTTACTCCACCTTGTCCAAGGCGCATTCAATCTTACTACTTTTTCTGCAGCCAACACAGTTGCTTCGTTAAAACTGTGAGTAAGCCATTACAAATATTTTCAATAGAACTGGACTTTATGCAGCTTGCCAAAAGATGTGGCAGATTATGGATTGATGTTGGCGTTTAAGCACAAGAAAATCATAAACAAAATAAGAAAACCAAGCGTAGCAAATTCTCCGTCCATCTTTTTTTTCGATGTTTCTTATTTACACGTATATAGTATGTATGTACCATCTTTATTTGAGAGTTCTGAAAGTTAATTCAAATTGTGGAGTTAAGGCAAACCGTACATAGCATGAAAGCTGAATATTCATAGTTATGTGCATTAATACATAAACTTGGCATCCCCCATTACCTCCCTTTTTCGTTTTTAACATTTCCTGTTGTTTTCTTCAATTACATTTTATTTCTTTTGATGCTGTACCAAAGTATGGCAAGCAGTTATTGCCACTCAACCCCCATTTTCGCGTTTCGTACACTGACCGAGCACAGTTATTGTCTTTTACTTTCTGCGCAAAGTCACCCTTATTTCCATAGGTTTGGTTCCTAAAACAGGCTTATTGCTATTACGAATGTTCGGACTTTTTAGGAAAACTGTAAGTGTTTAATTTTCTTTATATTTAAAGAAAGTCTGATTAAAACAACATTCATTGTATATATAGTATTAACTGTATACAACTTCTCATTATAGGATAGGTTAGGTTAGATGACTGATCTCTCAGCATGGTGGTGGATTACGCTTGGACTGTTATGTACTATCCTTTCTATAGCCTGATGAAAAACCCTTGCAGTTGGATTATAACTCATCTTCTTTCAAACAGCTGGTGCAAGTGGCATCCGATAAAATGTTCAATCTTACCGAACGAATCCCAATTCCAATTAGGCAGTGTCCAGTTAGAAAAACTGCAACCATTGAATGGTAGATTCTATTGAAAACGAAGGCCTCACTAGGCTTCTTATGATTTATCCTGAAGGATCTTGCAACTACACAGCTGCTACGTATTGTATATGACCAACGCTTGCTGAGCTGGTCTGAGGTCTAACAATCCAGAACTAAAGCACAAAAAACTCCTACTCCTTCCCATTATGCAATTATTTAGTAAAGTACCTGCCCTAGTAAGCTCATCAGCCTAGCATTTTCCTGTAATACTGCTTTGGCCAGGTACCTAGTCTAATCATATAGCAACTCGATGCTAGAGATAACGAGTCTAGACACGTCTTCATCACTCCTGAGTGCACAGTCAGGCGAGCTCAAGGCTAACTGGGCTACTACAGGAGTGGATAGACCACTCTGAAGGAGGCTGCACGCTGGAGTAGTTGATCTACTACCTTTTAGGAAAAGTATAAGTAATTAATTAAAAAAAAATTCTAGTTCCCACTAGTATTATCTAGAAATCAGATTGAAATCATACGTTGATTTAGTACATTGAAAGGTATTTAATTTACTTGCATTTGTTTTTAGCTGTGCATTTTAATTGCATCTGCGAATATATTTTATAGTATTATTCTTTTAAGGACAATACTTACAATTACCAATTAAAACATAACAAGGAGATGCTAACGATTGCCGTTCCACTTACTGCCGGCTGCATTATATATCTTTAGGCATAAATGTGAGTGGGAGTGGAAGTTTTATGCGAAGATGGCGCAGACTACTTGCACCCAAACTACAAATAGCAAATCGTACGATATGTAACGAATGGAATGTAAAATCAACGAAGGAGCGGCAACAAACATTTATCCTGTGTTGTAAGCTGAATTGCATTGACCAAAAGCCGCGATCAGTTATCACAATGTCGCTAGACCTAGGTCTCAAACTCATGTCCTTAATAGACCTATTGATTCATCAGGACCAAAACGATCAATTTTAATTCCGTTCATAAAAAGTATTATTTTCCAGAATTGCAAGTAAATGTTTTCCATTTCGAAGTTCCCTACATTTTTAAAGAAAAAACACAGAAGCTTCAAATTTAATGGGCAATGTTTATTATCATTCGAAAGAATATACTTTGGCATTTATTTACATAGGATTATCTCTCTCAAATTTTAGCCGTGGCTACGTCTCAGGTTGTCCATCTGTTAAGTTCAATTTTCGAAGTCTCGTTCGAGCACACGACTCAAACGTGATCTGTCAAAAAATGGGCTATTGAAAAAAGTACCTCACTTGAACCACCCGTTAGTTTTAGCCCTAACTATGTATGTTCTAATGACAAACGGACTTCAATATTTGCTTTTGACAGAAACCGCTTTTTTATGTTAACCCTACCCTTCAAATTAATTTTCAGTCGTCTTTGCGTTAGTTTGCTTGATATACTAAATATTAAGCATTCATTTCAATCAATAATATACCTGGATCTAAGATAGTTTTTTCTCACCATATGAATTTCGTTTGTTTTAATAAATTGGAATCTGCATTAACCTCCTTAATATCGTTGTATAAAACTTTTCCTGAGGTTTTTATTTATTTATTTATTTATTTATTTAGAAGAGAGCTAATTATAAATAATTAATTCACTAAGTTAAAGCGCTGGCTACTGAGGCCTTCGGCTCTTATTTTACAATATTATATGTATGT
Source organism: Bactrocera neohumeralis (assembly GCF_024586455.1). Lineage (NCBI taxonomy): Eukaryota > Metazoa > Arthropoda > Insecta > Diptera > Tephritidae > Bactrocera > Bactrocera neohumeralis. The sequence continues at coordinate 23,567,715 of NW_026089624.1, read as the reverse complement.
GTCTACAAGTATCTAACATTGGTTTAGTTAAAATTAAATTAAGTTTGATACCTTACGTATTTTTAGAAAATTGTTGATTGCCCTGATGTTGTCAGTTTTTGTGTCTTTAAAAGATTTGATGGTTTCGTTTTACCAAAAGTAGTTTTCCTAAATTTATTTAAAGCGGTGCATTCACATCACTGATATGATAGGAGTGGCCTATTCTCAGGCGAACAAACGTTTTTATATCTTCGCAAGAGCAATCAGTTGGGTAGTTTGGCTTGGTACCAGAGAGATTATGCTCCTTGTAATGGTGTTGAAAATTTGACCAATCTCTGAAAGTAGTGGTTCTTTTCCAGCTTTTGCACGGTCATCTGCAAGTTGGTTTCCTCTAACACCAGTATGTCCAGGGATCCACATGATCTTAATTCTGTTTTTGTGTTGATACAAAATTTATTTTATATTGTTGATCAGCACTGAGTTTGTCTCATTCAAAATAGCGTTAATTGTCGATTAGCTATTGGTCCATATGATATATTTTTTTCCTGTTTGTGCGACAAATAGAACCGCTTCATATATCGCAGCCGCTTCAGCTGTAAATATAGAACAGTACGTTGGTAAAACTCCAACGGTTATTGTGACACCTTGGTCGTTTGTTACCGCAAACGAAGTGTGGGTGTCTGTTTTGGATCCGTCTGTATATAATAATTTCTACTCCGGTTTGTACTTTTCTACTGCGTCATTGAATAGCTGGATACATTGCTCTGCATTGGTGGTGGTTTTTTGAAGTTCGAAGAGCGTACTTAATATATGTAGACGATTTCAGCATTAGCCATTGCGGGTGAGTGTTCACTTTTAAGAGTTGCGGTGTCGAAGTTACATACATATATGAAACTGATTGATAATATTCAAGCATTTTATGATCGTAGATGGCTTGTTACTTTTACGATTTGTTTTCAGTAGATTAAACAGGATCGAGCTTTTACACTGCATGAACTTTGGTATCAGCATCATTGTGTTGAATTTTGCTCTATGATGAATGTTTGGAAGACCTGCTTCAGTTAGTACTACTTTGATTGGTGAGGTGGGGAATGCGCGAATGCTTCTTCTTGCCGCTATGTGGTAAGGGGTTTCAATGAGAATGAGGTGCTTTTTTGCGAGTCCAAAATCTATTTTTGACAACATCAGTGCTTTTGTAATATTTACAAGTGTTGAGATGTGCATGTGACAATGTTTTGATGAAAGAAACTTAATAATGTGTAATCTATTGAGTAAGCTTAATCTAACATATTTACAATGTTCCTTAAATGTTAACTTTTTACTAAATAATATACCAAGTATTCTTAAGATGTTAGTATGTGGGATTTGAGTATTTTCAAGGGAAAGGTTAGAGAAAGTGCATTTTCTTTTTCAGCAGATGTGAAATGTTGAACTTTTGCTTGAAGAAACTTTGGGTCCTGCCGCTTTAGACCATTCCATTATGTCGGTCAGAATATTAGTAAAATTGATTTTGACTTTGTTTACATTTTTTAAAGCCGAGAATATTAATACATCGTCAGCGTAGATAACGTGGTCAACGTTGCGATTTGAGGCTAATAAGTTGCTAAGTTTTTTAAAGGCTATAATAAATAACGTTGCTGAGAGCAGAGATCCTTGAGGTATGGCGATATGAAGGGGGAAATATTGGAGTTGAAGTTGCTAACACTTACTGAAAATTTACAATTTGAAAAAAAATACCTTTATAAAATTATACATTTTATTTCTAATGTCCCATTTTTGAAGTTCTTGTAGTACTGTATGGGCTCCGATTCCATCAAAAGCTTTTTCAAAGTCTAGACTGAGGAGGGATAAGTGGTTCGCAGATATTGTTGTATAGGCGTAGTGTTCGAAGTAAAGTAGGGGGTCAATGACAACAAGACCACTTTCAAAAGCGAACTGATTGGGGCTTATTCATTTCTTTTGTTTGGCTACCACATTATTCTCTTTGAAATTATTTTTTCCAGAACTTTTGCCTTACAAGGAATCAAAGAAATTGGTCTGAAGTCAGCGATTGAGGTATTTGATTTGTTTGGTTTGGAGATAGGGATAATAACAGCTTTTTTCCACTCCTGCGGCAGTATGCCTTGTTCTAATATGTTATTGTATAAAGGAATCAATTTGACTTTTAAGGAGTGTGTGAGGTTTTTTAATAGGGGGTAAGAAATTTTGTCTGATCCAGGTGTTTTTCCGGACATTTTGCTGATAGTAAAATCAAATTATTCAATTGTAATAGGAGATTCTATCACAGTAGCTTCAAAACACGGTGATGAGTTGTAGTAATTTTGTAAAATTACTTCATTTGAAAGTGTAATAAAGTTAGAGTGAAAGTTTGAATTTTTGGAATTGTTTGACCATAATTTGGCAAAATTTTCAGCGATTTTTTGTGGATCATAAATAGGACATAACGGTGATTGGATAAAGTCGATTTTGTTTTGATAGTATCCACCTGAAAGAGCTTTTATGTCACTCCATATTTTTTTAGGACTTGAAGTAGGTTTTATACTAGCTGTTAATTTTTCAAAAGTTTTCCTTTTTGCGGATTTAAGTTCTCTCCTGAAATTGGAATTTGCGTTTTTTATATCTAATTAAATTTTCTGTTGTTCTGTTTCGTTTAAATGTAGTCCAATGTGATTGCTTTGTGCTCCTTAGAGCATTTAATAGCTTGGACCAATACGGGAGTTTGGTGGTAAATTTTTTTGTGTTTGTTTGAGGAATGGTTAGATGAGCAGCGGAGCGTATAATTGTTTTTATATTCGACGCTTCTGAATTTATATTCTTTGACGTTATTCTAGTGTTTGTAATTGTGTTAGTCAGGGAGCAGTATTTAAGCCAATCGGCTTTTTCTATAAGGAATTTTGATCGCGGTTTAATCGTATATTGCATCGGCGTAACGAGAAAAGTTATGGGCGGAAAATGGTCGCTATTATGAAGATCTTTTAAAGTGTAAGAAGAGAGTTTATGCAATGTCTACATGGGTTAACGATTTGTGCGTAGAGAAGTGGGTTGGTGATCTATCGTTAAGGACTACGAGATTTCTTCCTAGTATAACGTCTTCTATTATTTGACCTCTTAGGTTAGAGGAAGTAGATCCCCATAGTGGACTCCAAGCATTGAAATCTCCAATGATTATGGTGGGTGGAGAAACAGCGTTTGCGATATTTATAAGATCACTTTTGATGCGCAGGGATATATTATGAGATTATAGAAAATTTTAAACCAATGTTAACTTCTATCGCAATGACAGACATGTTTGATAATATTGGGATAATTTTATGATTGATTTGTTTTTTGATAAATAAAGCAATACCTTGTTTAGATGATTTATTTTGTGGTAAATTATGAAAATGACCGATGTATTTGTGAGGCGTATACCCTGTTTTGTTTACTGGGAGTTGAGTTTCCTGTAATGCAATGATTTCTGGTGAGAATTCATTTATGAGTAAATTTAAGTCTGGGTGATTGTTGATACCAAACGAGGTTTCAGACAAGACGACTCCCTATCGTGCGACTTCTTCAACCTGCTTCTGGAGAAAGTAGTTCCAGCTGCAGAACTAAATAGAGAAGGTACCATCTTCTGTGTACAACTGCTGGCGTATGCCGATGATATTGATATCATCGGCCTCAACATCCGCGCCGATAGTTCTGCTTTCTCCAGGCTGGACAAGGAAGCACAGAAAATATGTCTGGCAGGGAACGAGGGCAAGACGTAATAAATCCTGTCATCAAACAAACAGTAGTCGCACTCGCGACTTGGCTCTAACGTCACTGTTGACAGTCATAACTTTGAAGTTGTAGATAATTTCGTTTATTTAGGAACCAGTATTAACACCACCAACAATGTCAGCCTAGAAATCCAACGCAGGATTGCTCTTGCCAACAGGTGCTACTTCGGACTGAGTAGGCAATTGAAAAATAAAGTCTTTTTTCGACAAACAAAAGCCATACTCTATAAGTCGCTCATAATTCCCGTCCTGCTATATGTTGCAGAGGCTTGGACGATGACAGCAACCGATGAGTCGACGTTACGAGTTTTTGAGAGAAGAGTTCTGCGAAAGATTTATGGTCCTTTGCGCATTGGCCACGGCGAATATCGCATTCGATGGAACGATGAGCTGTACGAGATATACGACGACATTGACATAGTTCAGCGAATTAAAAGACAGCGGCTACTCTGGCTAGGTCATGTTGCCCGGATGGACGAAAACACTCCAGCTCTGAAAGTATTCGACGCAGTACCCGCCGGGGGAAGCAGAGGAAGAGGAAGACCTCCACTCCGTTGGAAGGACCAAGTGGAGAAGGACCTGGCTTCGCTTGAAATATCCAATTGGCGCCACGAAGCGAAAAAAAGAAACGACTGGCGCGCTGTTGTTAACTCGGCTATAATCGCGTAAGCGGTGTCTATGCCAATTAAGAAGAAGAGAATTGCTGAATAGACCTTTCATATTCCACTGAAGAAGTCTCACGATCTATTCTGTGGTGGGGTTTTTGGTAGGTAACGGAGTGACGGGTGTATTACTGAGTTGGCTGATCAAGTTGGAGATTAGTGAGGTTGTTGTAGAGTAATCAAAGGGAGTTGTGAATGAGTCATCGACTGCACTTGTTGTTGGGAGAGAGTACGTTGAATTTGTTGCGTTTAATATGGTTGTTTTATTTTCTTTATTTTCATTGTTCGTGCTATTTGTTTTAGAGTTATAGCGGGATCCGCCAATAACGTAAACCCGTGGTAAAGGTTTGCTTGCTTCACTTGAACTTACCACAATGTATTTAGGGCTATCTGTTTTTATTGTTGGTAAAGTAGCAAATAATTCATCCTTCGATAATTGCTCCATTTTTTTTTTTCGTTTTGGTTGGAGACTAGAAGATAATAGGGCGAACCTATTATTTTCTAAAGTGGTCCCCCAAGGGGACATTTTTTAAGGATTTTAATTCAATTAAGAGAATTAACCAAAATTCCCTAAAAAATTTGAGGAAGTAGAGTGCGATGAGGAATGAGGTAATAAACTATTCTGGTTTAACTGAATTTGCCGACAATATAACTGAGAGCACAACCGTTTGCGTCGAGTGTCATTCGATGACTAACTTTATAAATACCTTTTTGTAAAGTTCTATATAACGTTTCTTTTGTTTTATGTTCTCTGTTTTCTCTTCTCGCCATTTTACATATTCTTTAACAGTAAATACTACTTATTTAATGTTCCTAAAGCGTTCAGAATTCCGATAACCAAACATTATCAACAACATCGTTTTGAATTTGCCTCATATAACATAAGGGGTTATGATGTGAAAATATTCCAAAGGCCATTATCAGCTAGTTCAATGTTCATCGCTATACCTTAGCCAGCAATAACCAGGCCGTTCTCCTTTCGAATATCTGCAATTTTGCAATTTAACGAATATACAGATCATTTGAACTTGATCTTGTTTATTTTATTTTAAGTATTCGGGTGGGTAACTTAGTCGAAATAAGCTTTACTGTTTATATGTAATTCCTCAATGTCTATGACTTTATTTGTCAAATTATTACAAGGTTCTTTCCAAAGTTAACAGGACTTAAAAAAACAGAACATATGTTTTTTCGGCAAAATCAATTTATTTTATTTAAAATAGTCTCCTTCTGTTTCAATACAGCTTTTTGCACGATCCAAAAGCATGTCGAACGAGTATTACCAAAAATTAGTAAGCGTATGTAATTTTTTTATTACCTTATACATATTATTATGTTAGTCTTCAAGTCCCAAATTTAAAAATCCTCAATACAAAATTCCAAAATACCCAAATTAAAAATATATCAGTAATACCACTAAAACACTAAACATACAAGTATTATGTAATTGTGATGTTTTATTAAACAAAAGTAAGTTTTAGGTGCGGTATATACTATACATATAACGTCAGTACTACTCAAACATGCATACTTATTAGACTGGGTCGATTCTTTTCTATAAAATCGCGTATGCAGAAAATGTTTTACGGATCATTCTGAATAACTTTGGCTAAAAAACTATGAGCCTAAAATCGGGTTTCAAGCTGCAGTTTAGGATTTAGGGATTATAAAAATTTGTTCGTCATTTTGTAAGACATCCGAATAAAATTTAATACAACGGTGTATTATAATATTTTGCCGATTATTCAGATTTTTTTACTTTCCGTTATAAGTACTGCATTTAATGAAAACGCTATCAGTGAACAGAACGTGGTATATTTTCTTGTATTTTGAATACTACTCATACATACACGAATAACCTTGACTTGAAATGAGTTTCAAAGTCTGGTAACTGCCACGAGATTACGCCAAAGTGCGCCCTCAAACCTAAAACCCAATGTCCACTTAAACGTCATCAGCGTGTCACACAAGAGGTTGGTAGGGACTACTCTTGACGTTGAGCTCTTACCTATGCCTACCTCATCTGATCAGCTCTGTAGTTATATTCCACTTACCCTGCTACTGCGTGAATTGCGCGCCCATTTTTATTTATCGTCCTCGTCTTTATTGAATACAGAATAAAAAAATGTATAACGAAACAAAAGAATTTCAAAAGTGCTAAGCACTATGCGCTTATATTGGGGGTGACTGAAAGGTATGGTTAGTGGTGATTTCACTTTCCTTGTCTCAGTATTCGAAGTCTTCCAGTGTCTGGTTGAGGGTGTAGCTACCACTTCATAAAAGCTATATGTACCTGTGAAAGTGCAGCTGGTGACGAATAGCGCTTAATTTGGCTATTCGCCGATGTGAATAATTGTATATATAAATATTGATTATTAAATATATACTAATGATGACGATGGGTTAAAACTAATTGAATTGAATAATCTATATTTGTGATGACGGTTCAACTGTACAGTAATTTTTTTAATAAACAGTCATAACAGTTCCAATTAATTAAATAATTAGTGGTTAAAGTTAAAGCAAGTTATACATTAATCTAGCGGGCACTTAGATAACTATATACATATATAATTTTAGAATTCTTAACTAGCTTTATGGAATTTTTACACCAAGCCATATACATCTGTTTTCAAATTCATAAAAAATCCAGGCACTTGTCTCTTGTCGCAGTTATTACTTTCTAAAAATGACGGGCATTCAAATTTACTTTACCCTTATGAAGGACATTGACCAATGCCATTTATTCATGATGAGGGATCAGAGACAATAATATATTGAATAACTAACTACCCTTAAGATTTGTTATGTGGGTTTGAGAATTAAGAAAAAAATTTATTATTCAATATTACAACATGTTTAAAATATTCTCCAAAAATTTCAAATTGGTCGGAGTAAAATTCTAAAAGATAAACCCATAGCTCTGCCAGGCCATCAGGCCACGACACAGTAGCGCTTCATACTTAAATGCGTTTTCTCAAAACTGAATTTTTAAAGTAAGTATACAGCGATTTTGTTCAAATTTTTTACACATATTTAAAATAATATTTATAGTCAATAAATGGAGGGTTTTTATAACAAAAACTTTTTTCGAGCCAATACATTTTACAAAAAAAAAATGATTTTTGTTCAAAGTCTGTCAAAAATTCAAATTTTATTTGTTTATAAACGTCGATGAGGTACCAACGGATGAGTTTTTAGAAATTTAGAAAAAAACTTTCAGAAGATACTTTTTAAAAATATACCTTTAAATATGCTGAATTGCTTAAATAAAATTAATGAAAATAAAGTGAAACCTCTACTTGCGGACACCTCCAACAAACGGACCGCTCTCTTAACTGAACAACAATTCAGGAACCATATTTTTCGTTGGGTTTTCAGAACAAATTTTACTCTAAAGGCCTAACTATAATATGCATACGCTGCCGTATGTTACTGTCAAAAAATTAACGAAAAGCCTGTCAAATGCATAAGGAACGGAGAAAAGTGTCAATAAACAATTTATGTTTTGATTTCATATTTCGTTTGAGTTTTGCACTACAAAAATGAATAGAAAATTAAAATATTTGCAAACAATTAAAATGCTTACTTCTGTTTTGGACGGAATATGCATATTAACAAAAATTAGAGATATATTTATTTTTTGCATCTTTGCAAAAATTTTACCATTTAAGTCACACTCGAGATATTAAACTATAATAAGTAATATAAAGTGGATCTTATAAATTCAAGAATGGAATGAAGAATTGCAAGAATGGAAGACATTTGAATGAACAAACTTTTAAAAATATTTGGTATTGGACGCTGTTTATTTTATTAAGACTGAAGCATAACGATGGTTTTGATAAAGTTTTTAAATAAAAATCAGCAAGGTCAGTATTCGGACGACTTTTTGTTAATCGACGAAATTGTTAATACAGAAGACAATAATATTGACATTTGACATTATCACTCACGAAAAGGTTATTGAGGAATTATTTGATAAAGAAACCGAAGACTTAAATGAAGTAGGTACATACTTGTATGTACTATATGTCCTCAGAATGCGGGTCAAATTTATTCATATTCTGAATTACTAGAACAACTTCGCCACATTAAAAAAATCGTTAGTAATGACTATACTAGGTTCCAGTACGCCAAAACTATTGAAAGTCATCTTGTAAACTATTTTATAAAACGGAATTAAGGATGCGACAAGCTATCGTCAAATAAATTTTGAAAAATAAATATGTATGTATTTACACAAATGAATTTATTGTAATTATGATACATGGCACGATAAAAAGGAAATATGTAAATTAAATTACCAAGAAACTATATTTATTATTTTAGTAAATTTGTTATTCGTCCACTCCTATAAGCACACATTCCCCTTAAGGCAACAGAAACTGTGGTACCATTAGTGTCCGGGTGTTGGAGTTTCGCAAATAGTAAGAATACCCTTTTTGATTCTCTGAAGCTTACCCAATACCTTAACTAAATTTTCACTTTTTGAGATATACATACATATATACTATATATGTAAATGGAAAAGGTATGTACTCGGACATACATATAAGCTATGTTTATCATTCCGTACTTCCTACAATCGTTCTGTTATTGTTCCAGTAGCCGAGCCGAGAGTAAATGCGTGTGATGCGTAAATGGGCAAATGCGCTCGGTTCGGCTTTAAGCGTCCACTCGGCGGGCACCCTTACATACAAGCGCCAACAAAATATACTTAGCTCCTAAACACATACCTACCCGATAACAAATCATGAGGACGCTGCCCATCATGCGATTCTGCTGTACAAATAACTGCCCATTATTCTGTTTTCTATGATTTTAACGACGACATGCTGACAACCGATGTCGTCTCTATGTTTCATATATGGTACCAGTGAAGTACTCATATAATTTGTGCATATAAATACATTGTATATGTAGTACTATTTAAAATGATATGTATAGTATATATATACATAAGTAATGTAGTTGACTTATTCGGCATGCATTTTAAACTACATATATATTTATGTATATATGAGTGTGTATATGATAATGTCTACCATATGTATTAAATTCATTATATTAGTTACTTTTTTATTACTGAAAGCAAGGGCACCCAAAAATACGGTAGTACGGTTTTTTTAAATAAATAAATACATACATTCATAACGAAGCCAAATAATTTTTTTCATGTTTATTTATTGGAAGTATAATAGTTAAATAAATTGTTGAAATTACACGTAAACAAAAAGGTTCTGTACGATGTCCACGATTGCATCAGCAATTTTGATCTAAAACAAAAAGTTCAAAAAGATTATTAATCTGTAAGATATGAAGAGTTTACTTTTTTGAAATTCGGTAAAATGGTGGCAATTTGAAAAAAAGTATCGAATTTGGCTATTTTTTCCGACAGTTTTTCGTAGAAAAAAAAAACTCTTCCATAGCGCGATAAAGAAAAATTTTCTCTCCAAATTGGAACTAGTTATTTTCAAAACTCTTCCTTTGAGAGTGGAAACCGTTCTGAAAAACACCATTCTGAGAAGAACGCGTTTAAAGATTGGAGTTGTAGCGTTCTATAATCTGTACCCTTTCTCAAGAAACGCTGTAGCGACCGCAATAAGTTGAATTTCAATTTCAAAATTTGAGAAAATTTTGATTAAAGTCCGAAAATCAATTTTTCGAAAATTTCATACTGAGACTTGCGGCTACTCGAACTTAAGAAGGTATGGCAAATATCAGACTCTGGGTAATTTTACCAATATATCTACATACGTATAACTGCTTTATGCAGATATCGAGCGTACTCAGACCTAAGTTTAGAAATTGATGAAATTGGTTGATAGCTATTCCAATTTTGTACAATAATTTACATATGTATGTAATATGGAAATGGTGCATGTGCTATTTTATTGATAGTAATAATTGATTTTTACCACCAGCTTTTACTCTTTTTCACGGCTTTTAGCTACGAATTTTTGATATCTCGAGAATGGATAATGCTCAAGTAACTTTCCCAAAACACATAACCTTACATAAACAGTTATTTACTTGAAAAGCTTGTCCTACTTACTGTTATTTAGCACATAAAGAACTATCTATATATGGATATGTATGCATATTTATATTTATTGATATGCATACAAATATACATATATGTATGTATGTCTTTACTCTCATTTGTGCAGCCACTATCACGCTCCAATTCTACCCAAGGGCGCAAGCAAAATTTAAAAGAGGAAGTTTCTACGCCCCTACTGACGGGTTTACGTTTTGTGGAATGTAATGCTAACAGGTAGTTAGGGGTGGCTGCCTTCTATGTTAATATAGAGGGGAAATATTGCATGAAGATGAAATGTTAACAGAATGTAATATTTTGAACAGTGAAAGAGAAATTAATTTATATAATGGGAACAATTCAGTTAATATTAGCTACAGAGATTGCAGCGTTCGGTTAACAACAGAGGGTATACATAGTCGGAGAGTGTTAACATAAAATGTTGTTTTTGCTACAGGAAACATCTCGACACATATTCTTAATACATTACCGATCTCCGATATTAATGATTTCTGCTGACAATTCGAAGAAGTACTAAATTTAAATTTCAAAGCTTAAAAAAGAGCAGTGTTGTTTAATTTTCCGATAAATTGCCTCCGAAGTTTTCAACAAACAGTTTTTATATACTTATGTACATTAGAGTGGGTCAATTTGTATGGAGCAAAAAAAATGCATCAAGCGGTTATCAAAATCGTAAACTACGATGAATTCTAAGAAAATTTGGCCAAGAAACCATGGGTCTAAAATCAAAATGGAGGTTCCGGTTTTTAACGAGAAACTTTTCATTTTGTTTTTTTTTCTCAATAAATGAAATGGAAAATAGTAATAACTACTGGAGCCGAAAACATCAAGCAGTGACCGTTCAGGTGTTTCTACACCTTCTCATCAGCGTTTTTTTTTTTGTGATGCATATCAAGTTGATCTTAAGATCTCTATATACTTGCAATTTTGAGAAAGTGCTCTACACAAATTTAAAACATTGAAAAATGTTATTGAATCTTTTAAGAAAACTAACAAACGTGGTTATGTCTGGATTTGTTCGAAAGGAAATTCCAAGAGCTTTAGAAGCAGTGTACATAACGGTCTTATTTTGATGTTTAGATTAATGTTAAAAAAGTTTTTTTATGAAATTGGCCATTAAATCATCAATACACAAGAAATGTAAAAGATCATGGGTTTTGTAATTTTAAGAAATAAAACGTTGTGACCCTTAAAAATAAATTAGATATTTATAAAATAATAGTATTTAGATCGGGTTTTAAAAAGCTTCGGTGATCGGACGAGAACCGATGTATTCAGCGTGGTATGGTCGTTGGCCGCTGTGGTCGGTGTGTGGATATGTTACCTATCCACCCATAAAAATTAAAATAATAATAAATAAAAATTCAAACTTTAATAGCTTTAATCTTCCGCGAAATCGTATTGCAGTTAATAATATCATTTTATATCTATATAAGGTGGGTTCAAAAAGTATAGCGAATTTTGTGTTTTTTCAAAAATTATTTATTTATTCACGAATATCTATTTTGTCCCCTTTAAAGTAATCCCCATGAGATATTATACACTTGTGCCAACGGTTTTTCCAATCTTCGAAGCACTTCAAAAAATCATTTTTTTATCTTCTTCAGCTCCTCCTTCGATGCCGTCTTTATCTCGTCAAGAGAAGCGTAACGTCGTCCTTTCATGGGACTCTTCAGTTTAGGGAACAAGAAAAAGTAACAGGGGGCCAGATCTGGGGAATACGGTGGCTGCGGCATCATTAGTGTGTTGTTTTTGGCCAAAAAGTCGCGCACAAGCAACGATGTGTGAGCAGGGGCGTTATCGTGGTGCAAAGGCCAATTTTTCTTCTTCCACAAATCCGGGCGTTTCTGGCGGATTGCTTCGCGCAAATTGCGCATAACTTGCCAATCGATATGTTTAGGTCCTCAGCAACTTATCTAACGGTGATTCGACGATTGGCCAATACCATTTTCTCCACTTCATTAATTTTTTCGTCTGTTGTTGAAGTGCTCGGGCGTCCGGCACGCTCTTCGTCGTTCACATCTTCTCGGCCTTCTGAGAACATTTTGTACCACCGATAAACGTTGCTTCGGTCCAAGGTAGCCTCTCCGTATGCCACAGTCAACATTCGGAATGCAACCGCGCACTTAATTTCGTTTTTCACACAAAATTTGATACAGGTTCTTTGATCCATTTTTTTGAATGGGTAAAAATCGAAGACGTTCCAAAACACGTGCAAGCAAAGCACCTGTCAACAATAAAATGAACATTCAAAATGGCCGAGCTTGTCGGCATAAGTGAGACATGTGTACCAACATAACGCCACAAAAAATTCGAAATTCGAATATACATACGTAACCCGTGAAAATTCAAAATTCGCGATACTTTTTTAACACACGTATAAAGCAAAAACTTAACTGTTAAGGGCCAAACAAAATATACTATACTTCTATAGAGAATTAATTAGTTTTAAGGTCTTGTTTGCTGTCCATCCTAGATGTTGCGTTTCGACTTGCAACCGTGACTGCCATAACACCATCGCAATTTTTTTCTATAGTTCGACGTGAAACGCTAGTCAGCGGTTGCACAAAGCGCTCGGTTCCTTGAATATGTGGAGGAATTTGTGGATCCGGAAGTGGAGGATTGTCAAATTCTATGTATTCGAGCAAATGGTCATAGGGTATGTTTGCAGGAAGAGCGGCTCGACAAAATGCTATTGTTATCTAAGTTTATCATCTCAACATAATCAGTGCAGTCAAAATTTATAGTTGGTTTTTTGTAAGCTCTTAATTTTGTTGGGTCGTAAAGTTTTTCACGATAGTGCAAGTTGGCAAGTTTAGTTCGTGTAAATCACTTGGCAAACCAAAAGCACTAAAATTTGGATCTGGCATATGCACCAAATTTGATTCCGAGAGATTTGATAATGTAATATCATAACACAAGAACTAATTGATATGGGAGATGACTCCATAATTAAAAGAAGCTTAAGTTTTGCTTTAAAATGTTAGAATCGTGAAAATCAGAGGCACACACTTCTTCCTTGAGTAAAAACTTCTAACTGAAATATTGTATCAAAATAATTTAAAACGATGGTTTCGGAAACAATTGTCTTATTAGTAATTCATCAGTGTTGCTTTGCTTTCTCTGAGAAGTTGATAAAATCATAGCAAACAAATATTAAAAAAATTTAAAAAAAAACAATTGCAAATCAAACAAACAATCGACAGTGTAACAGAAATTGGAATGATTTGATTTTTTTTTAATAAATGAAAAGGAAAACAGTAACAACTACTAGAGTCGAAAACATAAAGCAGTGACCGTACAGAAAAATACCGTTATATGGAAGGTGGCCGTAGTTTTTGCCCAATTTTAATCATTTTCATAATCTCACCTAACTAGGTACAATCTAAAATGTGTACCAAATTTAGACGAAATCGATAAAGTAGTTCCAGAGATTTACATGTGCACTCAAAAGTGGGCGGTGACATGCCAAAATTTTCATATAGTCGGATTTCTGCCTGCAATACAACACCGAATACCAAACTCAAGATGTTTCCCTTCAACAGTTATTAAAATTTCCGATCTTTAGTGTTTTCAAAAATTACCGTTATATGGGAGGTGGGCGTGGTTATTATCCGATTTCGATCATTTTCCAGATATCCCTTAAGTAGGCATTGTGTAATAAGTATACCAAATTTGAACGAAATCGGTGGGGTGGTTCCAGAGATATACATATGAACTCATAAGTGGGCAGTGCCACCCCCCTTATAAAAAATTTCTGTACTGTCGAATTTTCTGCTTAAATACAACATCACATACCAAATTTGAGCAAATTAGCTTCGATAGCTACAAAACAAGCAAACAATCGACAGTGGAATAGGAATTGGATTTTTTTTTTACAAAATACAATATACGAAATTTTCTCGCTAAAAACCGGAAGCTCGATTTTCATTTTAGACCCATGGTTTTTTGAGCAAATTTTCTTAGAATTCATCGTAGTTTACGATTTTGATAACCGCTTTGCCAAGAAAAAAATTGACCCACTCTAATGTACATATGTATGTATGTATATCTTATCTTATATAAAAATACATATAAATAAAAAATGTATACATATGTATATAATACAAATAATGGAAATTACCATCTATATGTATACAATAGCCCTGACAGAAGAGCAAATTTAATGCGCCTTAAGCAACAGTAATCCGCATTGAAATTTTATGGTGACAAACGGCAGACTTCTGCATTTAGACAGCTTATAGAGAAATTTGTTCATTTATTAAAAAGAAAAGTGAAATAAAAGTGTGCGAAAAAGTTAAGAATATTGGAAAAATGGATTGCAAACTGTGCGTTGTTTATTTTCTGCCATCTAAAAATATTAAAATTTGTTTTTGTTAATATACTTGCACATAATTTAATTAGCAATATAAAAATTGTTTACCTCTAAAGCTGTAAACACAAACGAGGCGGCAGATTTCAAGCGACATCTGTCAAACAATAGCAGAAACTAGCCATTTTTGGGCAGTGTTGCCTACTCAAATTTGGTATATTCAGCTAAATGCACGGAATTCTTGTGCATTATAGCCCTGACAGACGAGCAAAATTAATGCGCTTTAAGCAACGATAATGCGCATTGAAATTTTATGGTGACAGACGGCAGACTTGTGCATTTGGACAGCTGATAGTGAAATTTGTTTATTTATTAAAACAAAAAGTGAAATGAAAGTGTGTGAAAAAGTGAAGAATATTGGAAAAATGGATAGCAAACTGTGCGTTGTTTATTTTCTGCCATCTAAAAATATTAAAATTTGTTTTTGTTAATATACTTGCACATAATTTAATTAGCAATATAAAAACTGTTTACCTCTGAAGCTGTAAACACAAACAAGGCGGCAGATTTCAAGCGACATCTGTCAAACAATAGCAAAAATCTGTTATTTTTAACCAATGTTGCCTACTAAATTCAGCCAAATGCACGAAATTCTTGTGCATTACAAACTTGCATTCACATGGGTCAAATGCGCAAATAAATGTAAATTAAGCCCGCTAATGCATATTAGCGCTGTCGTCTGTCAGGGCTATTACAAACTTACTCTAACATGGGTCAAATGCGCAAGTAAATGTAAATTTAGCCCGCTAATGCATATTAGCGCTGTCGTCTGTCAGGGCCATAAATCTTTATAGTTAACAGTGACAAGTTCCGTTTTTGAGACTGTTATGTTATGTTATCAACTGTTACAGTTATTACTTGCAATGCAGCTCAACAAAGTGTACACAGCGGCATCAAGTGGGCCTTAGCAATAACCAAGTTCGTTAAACAAACCTTTCATAAAAACAAACCCTCGCTGAAGATAGTTCATGCATAATGCTTATGCTTCCAAGTTCTTCGCAATGTTTTATAGGATGCAGGATGACGATTTTTAGCTACAAACGGTTTAAGTATTTTATGCCGTGAATTTGAAGTGATTATATTACAATTATAGCGCAATTCTGTAAGCATTCTCTAGTCACTATTTGAGACATTTTGAGGTAAAGTTTCAATTTGTGACCTGATAGTTAGCAGGTTACAAAACTAAAAAGGACTCTTGTTTGCAATTTTGAATATACTGAATAGAGGCATCATATACATACTTCCATATATTAATCGATTGTCGTTTTTTTATATTTTGTAAGCAAGTCAAACACGAAAAAATTAAAAATTAATCAATTTCACATAAATTGTACATATATATTTATTTTTATTGGTAATCATGCTTTTTAACTATGTTATAGAAAATTTAATATCTTTTATCGACATACATACATATGCATTTATTTTCATTCAAGTGTAAGTACGTACTTCTTAAAATAATGAAATGTAAGAGCTGATTTTTGTGACTGTCTTGTACTGAATTGCTAAATCGTCTTAAGTTACAAAAATTGTCTCTAATATCTCTATTCTCGTTCCCTCACAATAATCACCACCCTCACTATGAGGTGAGGTTTTTGTGAGTTATGAGGTTTTCTGTATGTTGAGGTGATTTCAAAAGCACAAATGCTCACAATTACCTCACAAATTTGTGATATCTGAAAGCAAACCTCACAATGCAAAATCGGTTGTATTTGTTTTGTTATTCTATTCCGAGAAAACCACACAACTGGTTTGGGTACTGATTTTTGTCAGGGCATTAGAATAGGGCTGTAAATCTCGTGATTAATTTGCGGTCGAAAAATGGAATTACATTTCTATACTTACAAATAGCTGGAACACTATATGTATACTATCGGGTGATTTTTTTGAGGTTAGGATTTTCATGCATTAGTATTTGACAGATCACGTGGGATTTCAGACATGGTGTCAAAGAGAAAGATGCTCAGTATGCTTTGACATTTCATCATGAATAGACTTACTAACGAGCAACGCTTGCAAATCATTGAATTTTATTACCAAAATCAGTGTTCGGTTCGAAATGTGTTTCGCGCTTTACGTCCGATTTATTTTTGTTCAGCGATGAGGCTCATTTCTGGTTGAATGGCTACGTAAATAAGCAAAATTGCCGCATTTGGGGTGAAGAGCAACCAGAAGCCGTTCAAGAACTGCCCATGCATCCCGAAAAATGCACTGTTTGGTGTGGTTTGTACGCTGGTGGAATCATTGGACCGTATTTTTTCAAAGATGCTGTTGGACGCAACGTTACGGTGAATGGCGATCGCTATCGTTCGATGCTAACAAACTTTTTGTTGCCAAAAATGGAAGAACTGAACTTGGTTGACATGTGGTTTCAACAAGATGGCGCTACATGCCACACAGCTCGCGATTCTATGGCCATTTTGAGGGAAAACTTCGGAGAACAATTCATCTCAAGAAATGGACCCGTAAGTTGGCCACCAAGATCATGCGATTTAACGCCTTTAGACTATTTTTTGTGGGGCTACGTCAAGTCTAAAGTCTACAGAAATAAGCCAGCAACTATTCCAGCTTTGGAAGACAACATTTCCGAAGAAATTCGGGCTATTCCGGCCGAAATGCTCGAAAAAGTTGCCCAAAATTGGACTTTCCGAATGGACCACCTAAGACGCAGCCGCGGTAAACATTTAAATGAAATTATCTTCAAAAAGTAAATGTCATGAACCAATCTAACGTTTCAAATAAAGAACCGATGAGATTTTGCAAATTTTATGCGTTTTTTTTTTTAAAAAAGTTATCAAGCTCTTAAAAAATCACCCGATATTTATATATCTAATAACAAGAAAAAACGTTAACTTTGGTTGTACGAAAGCTAGAATACCCTTTACAAAAAAAGTTTTCCATACAAGGACACGATTTAGATCGTTCACTTTGAAAAACAATTTATACAAATTGCCAAAACTCGTCCAGATTCTTTGGAGTTGATCGGTGTGGTCCTAACATTCAATTAACGATTGACCACAAATTCTCAATCGGATAGAGGTCAGAGCTTTGGGCTGGACACTGTATTAATAAGAAATCTAGTTCGGCAAGACATTACTTCAAGATTTTGGATATTGGTTTTGGGTCTTTATCCTGTTGAAATATGAGTTCTTCTTTACGACAAGCACTCCTTTTCACAAATCGGGTAATAATTAAATTACAAGCTTCCAGTCATCCGCTATATGATTTCGATGCTCTCTCCACTTCCACTGTTCCTTAACATTCTGTACTGACAATGCAGGTTTTTTATCGCTGCGATATAGCCAATGTCGAGGAGTGCTATTCTGGTATTCCATTTAACAAGCTTTTTTTTTATTTCTATAAATGCGTTCTTTGGTGTCAAGTGGTTGTTTCTTTTCGTATGTTTTATCATATGTCGCCTTTCCTAAATGCTTATGACGCACGGCTTATTTTAAGCACTTTAGATATCATTCGTATTAAGGCCTGCTCTTGTGATGAATTTAATAATACTTCCCTCAATGTGTGATGACACTTTCTTCATAATTTTGAAGGCCAATGAAATATATGTTTTAACTATTAAAAAAATAAAATTTTATTTTTCAAAAAGTTTTTATCATGCGCAATAAGGCATAGTATCAGTTACATGTTTTATTTAAGTCGTGAACAACGTTACGGAAAGCTTTGGTATTTTTTATTGTATACGTAACGACAACGTCAACGCATAATTGAGTACATATACATATATGTAAGTGTTGTTTTAGTTTTATAAGTGTTTTCTTTAGAATTCGATATTTCATTTTCATATAGTATTAACCATTTTCTTTGGAATTGGACAAGAACTAAGGGATAAAAAGCTTTTTCAAATTTTTTTTCTAATTCTATACTTTTGCAAATATTATGTAAAGACACGAAGCACAAACTTGTACACATATTTTTTTCCTACTGTATATAAGTGCTCTCAAATTAAAACTAAGCTTATAATTTTACAAAGTAAATAAATATAGTTTCTTAGTTTCATAAATTTTGTAAATATTTACATATACTGCACCGGTCAACACGATTTTCTCTCGTATTAAACCCCAAATATACTTATCGATGTAGATCAGCCCAAAGCAAACTTAAAGAACTAAAGATTAATATTTAAGTGTTTTTCAATGTCTAGAATCAGAATTCAAGCATGAGAACAGAAACCCCTAAAAAAATAGTTTTTTGTTGACCGGTGCTATTCCTAAAATTTTTATCGACTTTTCAGTTGAGACTTTTAATATTTCTTTACGATTGTATGAATAATACATATTGAATGGATTTTAGAGTATACATATATTTATTTTTTATAATTTAGTATGTTGCGCACAATATTTTCAAACAATTCGCTTATTTCATGATCTTTATTTCTATCCAATTTCTTAATCCTGTCAACTTTATATTTTTCATACAATGTGCCTAGCTCTTTAAAGCTGCTGAGTGCATTGTATTATTATTGTAAAAGATAATTTTTAAAAATTTTCGTTTTATCTAAATAATTAACGAATTTCGGATTTCCGTCTCTCCAAGAGGTATTTCGATATACCTACTCATCATAACAAGCCACCAGCTACCGTGGACCCTAGTGGATATTGCTCACTTTTTACCGAAAATATCGGTCACTCTGTGAGATATAATAATGAATTTCCTAGAATCGTGGCAAATTTAGTACAATCTTTTCAAAGCAACGATACAATTTCTAGAAAAAATTTTCATACATATCGGACCACTAAAGCATATAGCTGATGTATAACTGATCGATCAAACTCTATTCTATATATGGAAAACTTTTTATTCGAAATGTCTTGCCAAATATTGTGGCAAACTGGCCGATCAAAATCAAGTAATTATATGACATCTTTTGTATTTGGGGAGGGTATTATAGCTTCGGTGGAAGCGTTTTTTTTCTTGTTACTGCTCATCCCTAAGTCCAGGGTATATTTAGTTTGCCATGAAGTTAGTAACACCCACAAGGAATCGTTAGAGACCTTATAAAATATATGTGTACATCAGAGGCCTGCATTGATTATGATCGATTCGGTTTGATCAGCCTCGCTGTAAACGGTCACAACTCAACACAGCGGTTCGCTACATAATTGTTCGATCGAATTTCGTGCTCAAAACGAACGAGTTCGATCAATTGCTTTGATTGCTTTGCTTACTGATTCAAACTGATTTTTTGGTTCCGATATGATGATTGGAAATGATTGTACAGAAAAAGACGATCGAGTCCAACGATGCTCGAAAACTCAGACATCGATCAAGCTGCGTTTGAATTGATTGTGATGGAACCAATCAGATCGAGAATTGCCCTGCGAATATCTATGTATGTGCATAGTTTGTATGTACATATTTGTGTGTTTTAACGGAAATAAGTTGCGATGCATAAAATTAACCAAAACATTGCTGCATATACATATTTCTTCATTTTTAACGCTTAAAACTAAAATTCAGTTAATGCTTAAAATTAATAAACAAAGGTTATGCTTAAAATATTAGGGAACACTTCATTGAGGACAACAAAACCTTAAAATTAAAAAAAAGGTTTATTTTTTGGTTTCAATCCTAATCGCTAAAACTTTTATAAAAAGAATTTAAAAACAATAAGCTATCAACTGAACATGGTAGTGGAGAAAAATAAAGTGTGAAAAAAATAAATTAAATAAATTCAATAATTTTAAATATTTACAATAATTAAAATAAACTTGTTTGTATACGAAACGCTTTTCACGGAGATCGACTGGAAGTTGAAGTGCGGTGAGAAGATTGAGTGGATAGGCTGTTGCACCTGCTAAAAGTTGCTCAGGAGATGTAGGCAACCTATTACCATTTTTTTCTTATTGGACTTTGACCAGCAAAAAGGAATTTGGAAAAGTCACTACCATAGTATAAGCTTTATTGTTATCCAATACAAGAACCAACTTGTACTTGCGTTCTTTAAGTTAAGCTTTTTACCTGTACTAGGCTAGCCTAAAAGTATACACCGAAATTGGTGAACGTTCCATCTGGTAGTTGCCACATATATATTTATTTATTTTTACTAACTATTGGCTAACTAACTCACCATTACCTACGAATAATCCCTTGTATCGGGTGATTTTTTTGAGGTTAGGATTTTCATGCATTAGTATTTGACAGATCACGTGGGATTTCAGACATGGTGTCAAAGAGAAAGATGCTCAGTATGCTTTGACATTTCATCATGAATAGACTTACTAACGAGCAACGCTTGCAAATCATTGAATTTTATTACCAAAATCAGTGTTCGGTTCGAAATGTGTTTCGCGCTTTACGTCCGATTTATGGTCTACATAATCGACCAAGTGAGCAAACAATTAATGCGATTGTGACCAAGTTTCGCACTCAGTTTACTTTATTGGACATTAAACCAACCACACGAATGCCTACAGTGCGTACAGAAGAGAATATTGCGTCTGTTTCTGAGAGTGTGGCTGAAGACCGTGAAATGTCGATTCGTCGCCGTTCGCAGCAATTGGGTTTGTGTTATTCGACCACATGGAAGATTTTACGCAAAGATCTTGGTGTAAAACCGTATAAAATACAGCTCGTGCAAGAACTGAAGCCGAACGATCTGCCACAACGTCGAATTTTCAGTGAATGGGCCCTAGAAAAGTTGGCAGAAAATCCGCTTTTTTATCGACAAATTTTGTTCAGCGATGAGGCTCATTTCTGGTTGAATGGCTACGTAAATAAGCAAAATTGCCGCATTTGGGGTGAAGAGCAACCAGAAGCCGTTCAAGAACTGCCCATGCATCCCGAAAAATGCACTGTTTGGTGTGGTTTGTACGCTGGTGGAATCATTGGATCGTATTTTTTCAAAGATGCTGTTGGACGCAACGTTACGGTGAATGGCGATCGCTATCGTTCGATGCTAACAAACTTTTTGTTGCCAAAAATGGAAGAACTGAACTTGGTTGACATGTGGTTTCAACAAGATGGCGCTACATGCCACACAGCTCGCGATTCTATGGCCATTTTGAGGGAAAACTTCGGAGAACAATTCATCTCAAGAAATGGACCCGTAAGTTGGCCACCAAGATCATGCGATTTAACGCCTTTAGACTATTTTTTGTGGGGCTACGTCAAGTCTAAAGTCTACAGAAATAAGCCAGCAACTATTCCAGCTTTGGAAGACAACATTTCCGAAGAAATTCGGGCTATTCCGGCCGAAATGCTCGAAAAAGTTGCCCAAAATTGGACTTTCCGAATGGACCACCTAAGACGCAGCCGCGGTCAACATTTAAATGAAATTATCTTCAAAAAGTAAATGTCATGAACCAATCTAACGTTTCAAATAAAGAACCGATGAGATTTTGCAAATTTTATGCGTTTTTTTAAAAAAAGTTATCAAGCTCTTAAAAAATCACCCGATACAATAAACATATAGTATATAGCTGGATTATGCTTCGTACCCCGCCTCCCGGAGGGGGTCAGGAAATACAAACAAGCCAATCGAAAAAATTAGTTTCCGAAATAGATGAATTGAAACAAAAATTGAGAGAATTAGAACAATTATGTGAACAATTTAAAAGTGAAAAACAAAAGCTTAAAGAAAAAAATAATCGCCCACTTGTGCCTAATTATAGTCAATCTCAATACGAAACTGATGAAGAAGAACTAGCTCTGGAAACAGACTGGTTTTTAAAGAAAAATAAAAGGCCTAGCAAAAAGCGTAAGGCCGAAGCTTCACCAGAAGTGATTTTAAAAGAAAGTACTTTTTCGTCGAACGGTGAAAACCACACAGTTAAAAATGAAAAACCGAAATATGAACCGCGGCCTCCATCTATATATCTAATATATATATCTAATTATAAAGAACTAAATAACCTAATTAAAGATAATACTAAAAGTTCTTTTGTATTTAAACTATTAAATAACGTCATTCATAAAATAAGCGTTACATCAAGTGATGACTACAGATTAGTGACAAAAATGTTGTCTGTGTCGGGAGCTTCGTGGTATTCCTTTGAAGACAAACAAACGCGTCCAATAAAGGTTATGATTAAAAATCTCCACCATTCGTGTAGCAATAGTGATGTTATCGCTGATTTAAAAGAACAAGGTTTACATGTTATAAACGTCGTAAATAAACTCAAGTGGAAAACACGAGAACCTTTAAACATGTTTTTAGCTACTTCTGATTCTAATGAAGACATCAAAAAAATTTATGAAATCAAACACATTCTACACACCGTTGTTCTCATCGAGCCTATTAGGAATTCTAAACTCATTCCACAATGTAAAAATTGACAGGCATTTGGACACACAAAGAAATTCTGTGGCAAAATGTCAAAGTGCGTTAAATGCGGTGGTAAGCACAAAACCATCGAGTGCCAAAAACCAAACACAGAAAAACCAAAATGCTGTAACTGTGGCGAAAGCCATCCGGCAAGCTACAGAGGATGTATGGTTGTCAAGGAGCTTCAAAGCATATGTAACAAAGCCTTGAAGAAACAAAAAGTTACCACAAATTTGCCCAGTACATCAACTAATCCCCCCATTGGTAATAAAAGTACTGTCAAGAAGCAGAATCGTGTACAGACGAGTAAGCTCACTTTTTCTAAAGTACTGAAAGGCAACTCAAACGTAATACGAAAAAAACACAAAGATGACCGAAGATCTACTAACTCAAATACTTGAGATGTTAAATAAACAAGAAAAATTCAATAACGATCTGTGCAGCCGTTTAGATAACCTCGAAAAAAATAAAACAAAATTTAAGGCATGAATTGTGCTCTCCGAGTTATGACATGGAATGCAAATGGACTATTAAAGCACCAAGAAGAGCTTCTACTTATTTTACAAAAAGAAAAAATAGATGTACATACACTTTGCGTCATCAGGTTAGCACATCTTCATCAGCCGAATATGATTGCTTCTGTTTTTGTTGTTGTTAACTAACTGCTACTTTATTGTTTTCTATTTCTTTCATCTGTATATGCACTATCACTGGCAAAGAGAACATGCGAGAATAATGTCCCGTTATTTGATTTTTGTTATTTTCTTCTATTTTTAATCGGAAAATGACGCAATTTTTGCATCATCAGGTTAGCACATGCAATTTGTCTTTCATTTATCTTCGGAAGTTGAATACTTATTGACACCAAATTTTTTGTACTGCTCACGTGCTCTATTTTCATTAATATGGGTAAAAGAAATGCGTTTTCGGTTGAAGAGAAAGCAAAAATCGAAGCCTTTGAAGAGTTAAAGCTTTCAATAACTGAAATATCGAAAAAAACCGGCAGGAGTCGAAAAGTTATATACAATTTCTTACGTAATAAGTCGAGATATGGTCGAAATAATAAAGGCGGTAATAATAAAGTGCTTTCCGATACTGATAAGGGAGCGATTTTGAGAGAAGCATCCACCTCTCACGAGTCGACCGCAAAGATCAGGACAAATGTTGGCGTAAAAGCAAGTTTATCTACTATTCAAAGAGTTATAATTAATGCTTCACACTTGAACAGACTGAAACTACAGAAAAAACCACCACTTAACGATGCACGAAAGGAATTACGACTAAATTTCTCACGAGAACACATGGCCTGGAAGTCTGATTGGCACTATGTTGTCTTTTCAGATGAAAAGAAATTTAATTTAGAAGGACCCGATGGATACAATTATTACTTCCATGATCTTCGGAAGGAGGAACATCATTTGGATCGACTTCATAGTCGTGTGGGCGGAGTAATGGTGTGGGGAGCCATCTCCTACTATGGTACGTGCGACCTGCAATTTTTAAACACGAATATGAATGCAAATTCATATAAAAACGTACTCGAAACGGCTTTTCCCCATTTTAAAAGTTTGTTTGGAAATGTACCATGGCGCTTCCAACACGACAATGCTCCGATCCACACTGCCCGGATGATTAAGTCTTGGATTAAAGCACAAAATGACGATTTATTACAGTGGCCGCCTTACTCACCGGACTTAAATATAATCGAAAACGTGTGGGGGTGGCTGGCTCGCAAAGTTTACGAGTCCGGTAGACAATATTCCACCAAAGAGGAATTAATTGAAGGCATTAAAAGTGCATGGTCGGCTATTTCTTTGAACTATATTGGGAAGTTATACGAATCGCTTCCAAACCGCATCTTCGAAATCATTCTCAACAAGGGAGGATCGACTCATTATTAAAACTATTAAAAAATATGTAAATTATTTAATACATAAGTTTAGAAATAAGTTCTCATCTGAAAAGGTTAAAAAAATTAAAAAAAAGTGATGTGTGCTAACCTGATGACCTAAATGAAATTGTTAATTTTTTGGTTGATTTGAAAAATAAATTAAAAAAAAAAATGATAAATAGAGAATCTTTAATTTTTGTTTTATTTAGTAGAAAATTTATTTGTTTATAACCACTAAAAGAATTAGAGCTTTAGCTTCTTTAGTTTTAAATTAAATTAGCCAAAACTAGCAAAACCAGCGGTGTGCTAACCTGATGACGCGCAGTGTATGTCTAATTTCCGAAACTCATTTTACGAGACACAGCCATATAACTTTCAAAAACTACGATATCTATCATACAATCCACCTTACACAACTATTACATTAAAAGCAATGAACCAACCCTTGTCAATTACTGCAATATATTGCCCGCCGAGATACAAAATCCTCGTTGAAGAATATAAAGAACTTCTCAATATGCACAAACACAAATTTATTATGGGAGGCGACTAGCATGTTTACTGGGGATCGCGCCTAACGACAGCTAAAGGGCGAGACTTAATCCAGGCAGCTCAAGAAACGGGGTGTGAGTTTGTATCGACCGGAACACCAACTTATTGGCCAACGGACACCAACAAAATACCAGATGTAATAGACTTCTTTATAACCAGAAAGATATCTCGAAATTTTATAGAAATAGAAGGTGGATTAGATCTAAGCTCTGATCACTCCCCATTATATTTAACAGTAAGTGAAACAGTCATTAAAAGAGATCTTAGTCTGAAGCTATACAACAAAAATACGGACTGGACTTCGTTCAAACAAATACTTCAGACTAAAATAAAGTGTCCGAAAATCACAACAATTGAACAACTATAGTTAGAAGTTAACACATTTACGAAAGAAATTCAACAAGCAGCTTGGGATAATACTCCAAAGTTAGAGCGGAAAAGTGTAGGTTCAAATTACCCTAAAGAAATAAAAATCCTTCCAATTAAGAAAAGAAAGTTACGACGGAAATGGCAACAAACCCGCTCACCACTTGACAAAACCACCCTTAATAAGGCAAGAGCAGAATTAAAACGAGAAATTGCTCATATTAAGAATGAGTCAATTAATAAATATTTATCTCAACTATCCGCTGACAAAAAAGATGATTACTCACTCTGGAAAAGTACTAAGTATCTGAAACGTCCAACATGTTGCTTCCAATACATGGGCTAGAAGTGATTGTGATAAAGCTAATGCATCTGTAAAACACCTAGCTGAAACCTTTCGTCCAAACGAGGATAGTGAAATCGCGTTCCTCAGTAGCATTCAACAGGATCATGCAACAATCCCAGCAATCACCATTTGTGAACTTAAAAGTGAAATTAAAAAGCTTACAGTTAAGAAAGCAGTTGGCTTTGATTTAATTACAGCTGAAGTGTTAAAGCAGTTACCATACAAATGTTTACGCAAGCTCGCCTATCTTTTCAATACAGCAATCCGTGTGACATATTTTCCAAGTCTTTGGAAAGTTGCCGAAGTTGTTATGGTTCCTAAGCCAGGAAAGGATGCTCACGTAGTCTCGTCAAATAGACCAATTTCACTACTTCCAAAAATATCAAAACTTTTTGAAAAATTAATTTATCTAAGATTAAAATCTATAATCGACGAAAAGCAGTTAATCCCATCGCATCAGTTCGGTTTTAGAAATAAGCATTCAACAATAGAACAAATTCACAGAATAACATCAGAAATAGAAAAATCCCTGGAGGAGGGAAACGTATGCTCAGCTGTATTCCTTGACGTTGCACAAGCGTTTGACAAGGTATGGCACGATGGCCTTATGCAAAAACTAAAATCATGTCTTCCGGTTGAGTATTGTGCTCTTTTAGAATCGTATATCACCATGAGATTTTTCCGTGTAAAACAAGAAAATGAATTCTCTAAACTAAAAGAAGTTGAAGCAGGAGTTCCTCAGGGAAGTATCTTAGGTCCATTTTTATATATTCTGTATACAAGAGACTTACCGTTAGCACCGCAATAGTATGCGTCGAAAAAACAGCAGAAAAAGCTGCGCTAAACCTGCAACATGCAATCAACTCTGTAGTAAGCTGGACTAAAAAATGGAGAATAAAACTAAACGGTGGCAAATCGGTTCATGTAAATTTTACAAACAAAAGAATCACTTATCAACCTATAAGTATTCTAGATGTCTGCAAACCATACGCAACTATAGCTAAATATCTTGGCATCACGCTCGATGCTAGATTACCTTGCGCAACTGTGGGGATGTGCCAATGATGGCAGTATTAATATTATACAACGTTTTCAAAACACGGTGCTAAGAGGCATTGTAAATGCTCCTTGGTACTGCAGAAATGCTGATATTCATCGAGACCTAAGGATGAATACAGCCGCCGAAGAAATAAGGAGTCAGGCAGATGCCCACTACATCTGCATTCCATGAAAAAGTGGAACTCTGAACTGTTTTACAAATATGCATTTTTTATATATTATTGCACGTATATAGTGAGATTATGTTCTCATCTAAAATAATTTACAAAAGTTGTAGTGAGTATGTCTCATTTTTTGTAAATACCGTTATTTATTGAGAGTAACAACAAGTCTTTACACAACTTTTTGCGAGGTCGCTGCCACTATTGTTTATCAGATAGAAACTAGATTTCTGTTCTTAGTTATAGCGTATGGTCCGCTGTATTTAACTGCATACTAATTTTTTTGGTTAAGTGTTTTTTTGATAAGAAATTAATCATAACGGAAAGGTAAGTTTCGATGTCCCATACGTGACGCTTAATTCCTTTTTCTATTAATAATTGTAAAACAAGTCGACTATACAAATTGAAATTTTCTGTTAACAGCTAACTTTTAGTGGTCTAAAAACTGGTGAAACAATTTTGTTTGAAATCGCTTTGCTTACAATATATTCTTGGTGATAATAAAGTGTCTGTACGTGACGCCAAAGAATAAGTTATCTGACATCTTCAACTTTTACTGGCGTTTGTAATAAACAAAGCCATTTTTTGTACTGCAAATCTCAATAACGCAAAAATGAGCGACCAGCAACCATCAACCACTGCTAGCCGCATGCGAAAATTTCGAGAAAAGCAAAACCGCTAATGAGACTAAAAGATTGCGTGAGCTTCGTAAACGAAAAGCAGAAAATCTTTCTCAAGGTGAGTTAAAAGCAATTTTACTTAAGGAAAGGGATAAGAAGAGATTGCAAAGGGCAAAAAAGCGGGTTGAACTTAAAAATCCTACTGATTCTCCTGTAAGTACTGAATCTCCGCACAAGTCGAAACATACTTTATCTAAAGCTGTTCAAAAGGCTGTAAAAGCACTGCCTCAATCACCAAGAAAGAAAAAAGTGGTTTTTACAGAACTAGCGCGTAAAATGGACATTGCTTTAGCAGAAAGCCCAAACATTAGCACATCAGGTGACGATACACGTTATGACGATGTGAAAGCATTTGACTATCGTCCGGATATTGTGTATACCTGCCCAGGCGCAAATGATTTCATCGTTGTTTGGGAAAACGGCATTAAGAAGAAGTATCAAAAGCATTATTTGACTTTGTACCTACGAGAAGCCTTTTGCATTTTTAAAGAATTTTTTCCTAATATCGAAATTGAATTTTCAAAATTTTGTAGTCTAAGACCGAAAAACGTTTTGCTAATGAAAGACACACCTTCAGACCAGTGCAAATGTTTAACTCATGAAAATTTTATGTTCAAATTGAAAGGTTTGAAACAAAATTATTGTAACGATTGGTGGACTATGATTTTATGTGATCCTTCTTTGGATTTGAAGTGCTGGAAAAATGAATGTGATACTTGTTCTGATGGCAAAAAAATATTTATTTCTATGGATTTAAGTACAATCTGTGTATGGAAAGAATGGGAAAAAAAACTCAGAAAATAAACTACGTTTAGTAAACCACGAAACAAGTTCAGGTGAACTTAAAGAAAAATTGATTGATTCTATCCATATTATGATGAAGCATGTTAATTTAAAACGAGTTCAAGCCGGTGAATTTCAAAAAGACCAACGCAATGAAAATGTGCGAATCCTTCAAGTTGATTTTGCGATGTCTTTTGGCTGTGAATACCAGAATGAAGTTCAAAGCGCACTCTGGTAACGAACAAGTGTGTTTTTTTATTTACTGCTGCAAGTTTTTACAAAGGCAATTGGCAAACATATCTTATATGCTCAGATGCAAATTCGAAAGACAAGGATACAGTTTTTGTTTTCATCACTAAGTTGTTTGACTTGATGCATAAAGAAAATGAAGACTTACCTTCAGCGGAAATTATTTGGAGTGACGGCCTTTCATCGGAATTTAAGAACCGTTATATGGTTAAACTAACATCAATGTTGAGCGAAAAGTACAAAAGGCCCTTTTATTGGAAATATTTTGCTACATCGCATGGAAAAGGTGTGATAGACGGAGATGGGGGAAATATCAAAAGACTTGTAAGAGAGAAAATAATGAGCCAAAATGAACATGTTGTTGTCCAATCAGCCAAGGACTTTTCTGATTTAGCTTCTCAATTAGTCACAAAAACCCGTGTGATTTATGTGCCATCCTCTGAAATTTATGAAAGGATTAAAAGTGTATCGCCGTGGTACAATGCCAAAGCGATAACTGGAATTTCCAACTTCTATTTTATTAAAACTGTGGAGAAAGTTGTGGAGTGCAGAAAACATTGCCTTTCCCAAGACAAAACTGTATTTACATATTGATGTTTACATATATTATAGATTTAAGTTGAACTATGTCCCGTACGTGACGCGACTTGTCTGTACGTGACAAATATAAAAAATTTTTTTTTTAATTATAAATATGTGTTTTAATTAATATTTTTTTTCGCTAGTAGCAAGCTTGATTCTTAGTTATAATTTCCTTCGAAGACACTTTTTGTGCACCTGTAATATATTCGCTGAAATCTGAATAAAACTATAACGATTTCGAATGTTGGTTGACTTGATGTTTCCCGTACGTGACGTGGGTTGTTTGCATTTTTCTTCAGTATTTCATGACTTTTTTTAAATGTTTCTTCGCACTATTAAAGACTAGGCGAGAAATCTTCTTTTAGACACATGCCTCTCTAGTCGATTATGTCGCAGAAAACCACATAGCTTAGTTGGAAGCTAAAATATAAAGAAATTAATATATAATTATATACCGTATATGTATGAATATTACTATTAATTTCTATGTAATTTGTTTTTAAGTTATTCAAATCAAACTGCTCGTTAGTTAACTAGTTGTAGTGATATCAAACATTGTTAAAGTTTTAAAAATGTTTGTAATAATAAAAAAAAAAAACTGAACATGGTCCGAGCCTATTTCTTTTTTCAGTTATAATATTTCCAGCTAAAGAAAAATAACGCTCAGCGGCCACGCTGCTGGCAGGAATCGAATGAATTTGCAATGCTAGTTTGGTTAAAAATGGGTATTTCTTTTCATTATTTTGCCACCAGTCAATTAAATTAAAATGTTTATCCATTGCAATTTTTTCATTGCAGTACCTTTCAAATTCTTCCTCAGGCGCCTCTGCGGTTTGTGTGGAATTCCGTTTTATTAAATGCGGGAAAAAGAAAGTGTCGTTGGTTCTATTCCCTGCTGAAACTTGGCTATTGGTATCTAAGGTATTGTCTGAGTCAAATGAAAAATGCGTTATCGATGAATCCGACAAAGGTGTATTTGGACATGATGATTGATTTTCTGTCAATAAATCATTTGGCTGCATATTTAAAGCCGGTGGATATAAAAAATATGCAACTTTGTATGGCACAAATACCGATGTTAGGGTCTCATATTTCATTAATCGATTATTTTACGAGAAAACTCGATTTTCGAGTAGAATCAGAATCGAGTTCACCATCCCTACTGGCAGCCATCGCGTGCACATACATATGTATAATAACCTCCGCACAATAACCACCACAAAAAAAATGATCTTTTTTCCATGTAATTTATATGGAAAACAGAAAATTTGAAAGAGGCACCTCTTAATATTAATAATATAATATTAAGAGCTCATCTTTTGAGTGACTTTTTTTTTACACATTTCGAAAGTTTTGAGCCTGTTTTTCAGTTGAAAAAAAAGGTCGCCTCAGAATGACACACCCTAGTCTACATGTATAAATGATCAGCATGATGAGCTGAGTCGATTTAGCCATGTTTGTGGATCTGTATATATCGACCTGAAATTTTTCACCTGACCTTTTCTCAGCAGAAACTGTAGATTTTTCGAAACGGTAAATATCAGAATACAAGCGGAGTAAAGTAATTTGCGAAAAACCTTTTCATTTAAAAAAATTGGGGTGGATTATTGTCTAAGGCAAAAATGCAATATCCGAGGTTATTGTTCTCTCTGTACACTATAGCATATATGCAGGTGCCATACAAACTGACCGATCGAAATCAAGTTCTTGTACGGAATCGTTTATATTTGTGAAAGGTATTATAGCGTCGGTCTAACCGAAGTTAAAGCAAAAAAACTTTAACGACAAAGAAGTACTGTAAACAATTTCTTAAGTAGGGTTTTTCACTTTCGTAAAATCGATTTTTTTTATCTTATCTTATTGTTTAACATTTCAAGAATATGTTCTCAAAATTTTAAGTCGATAGAGGTAATATTCTTAAAGTTATCGTCTTATTAGTCTCCTGGCTTTAACGCTCTAACTTTAACAGCTGAGGGCGGTCGGGATAGAAGTCCAACTTTAGGCGTGTTTTTCTCAAAACTACTTTTTCAAAGTCCGTGTTCACTGTCATTTCAAAACTACTTGATCGATTCATTTCAAACTTTGAACACATTTTTAACATATAAAATGCCGCCCCCCAACGTTTATTAAATATTTTTTATACTCTCGCAACAATGTTGCTAAGGAGAGTATTATAGTTTTGTTCACATAACGGTTGTTTGTAAGTCCTAAAATTAAAAGAGTCAGATATAGGGTTATATATACCAAAGTGATCAGGGTGACGAGTAGAGTTGAAATCCGGATGTCTGTCTGTCCGTCCGTCCGTCTGTCCGTCCGTCTGTCCGCCCGTCTGTCCGTCCGTCTGTCCGTCCGTCCGTCCGTGCAAGCTGTAACTGGAGTAAAAATTGAGATATCATGATGAAACTTGGAACACGTATTTCTTGGCTCCATAAGAAGGTTAAGTTCGAAGATGGGCAAAATCGGCCCACTTCCACGCCCACAAAATGGCGAAAACCGAAAACCTATAAAGTGTCATAACTAAGCCATAAATAAAGATATTAAAATGAAATTTGGCACAAAGGATCGCATTAGGGAGGGGCATATTTGGACGTAATTTTTTTTTGGAAAAGTGGGAGTGGCCCCGCCCCCTACTAAGTTTTTTTACATATCTCGGAAACTACTATAGCTATGTCAACCAAACTCTACAGAGTCGTTTCCTATAGACATTTCCATATACAGTTCAAAAATGGAAGAAATCGTATAATAACCACGCCCACCTCCCATACAAAGGTTATGGTGAAAATCACTAAAAGTGCGTTAACCGACTAACAAAAAACGTCAGAAACACTAAATTTTACGGAAGGAATTGCAGAAGGAAGTTGCACCCAGGCTTTTTTTAAAAATTGAAAATGGGCGTGGCCTCGATTTCAATGAAATTCGATATATAATATTTTCCTAACACCTTGATGACATGTACGAAATATGGGTGAAATCGGTTCACAACCACGCCTTCTTCCAATATAACGCTATTTTGAATTCCATCTGATGCCTTCTCTGTATGATATATATGTACATTAGGAACCAATGATGATAGCGGAATAAAACATTACACAAATACGGTATTTGAAAAATATGTAAATGACGTATAATGAAATCTCGATTATCACTTAATCATGCGAGAGTATAAAATGTTCGGTGACACCCGAACTTAGCCTTTCCTTACTTGTTTTTTATTAAGGGTGTTTTCCATCCATAAAAGGGCGGAATTTTTAGTGGAAAATAAGAGTTTACACTTTAGATGGCCGCCAAAAATTTTTGAAGGCAAAAAAAATGATCAGAAACTGTTGGGGGGAAGATTTGATTATAGTTAAACTAATTTTTCTTTATTTTTTATTTTCGCATAATTTCCAGCCGAGTTATGGTGAACACCGCAAAGGCCTCTTTTCTCATGTGTTTCTGGGAGAATATCTGTTACCGGCTTATGCCTCAATATTTCTGCATAAAAAAATTACCTTACATTGTCAAAAGTGTTAAAATTACTCAATCCATATTTGAGAAATAAATTCACAAAAAGTATTTTTTTTTTTACCTTTAAATACCGCTTTTGGGATACGGAGTTGCGAAATGTTGTGTTTAGCGACAAAAAAAGAATTAATTGAAATGGACCTGATTGGCACTAAGTGAACCAAAAACGACTCACTTGCAACCGCTATGTTCGCCGTGATGAATCGGTCATGGTTTGGACTGGATTTTACTCTGATGTAAACACTCCAATGTGCCTCAAATAAGCGCGGCAATATATATTGAGTTATTGGATGATAAATCGATCAAATTTGCGGGACATAATTATGGCGATAACTAGACTTTCCAGCAGTATAACGCGCCAATCCACAGTTTTTTTACTCGAGAAATATTCGTTCCTGGAATGACCAGCAAAAAGATCTATACTCCATTCATTTCAAACAATGTGATATTGCTAAAAGAAGCAATAGTGTAGTATTTACCAGCATACACTAAAATCTTTGGGTAATTAAGGGGTGTTGGGTATAATAAGAGATATGAAAAAATTATTAAAAAATATATACAATATTTCTGCAAACATATTGGGACACTAAATGAAATCTCTCCCAAAAGCTTTTAAATTCGGAAAAAGTTAAGATACTTCAAATTACAAATACTACTATTAGAAATAGTGTTGGAAAAAGATTTTTATAATTCATGAAAGACAATGCGAAGCTTATGTGTTAACTTTCCTAAAAATTTAGCTTTATAAGTACATACATATGTATGTACCTGTATACATATGTATATATAACATCCGGGGTGATTGTGCAATTTATAAAAGCGTTTCTTATAGAAGGAAATTTAAATGCAAATCTATGCATACATAAATGTAAATGAGCTTAAGGGTCGCTTTTTGTCATCGTTGCTTTGATATACATACATAGATACATACATATATGTATATAATAAGTAAGCACGCATGTAAACACTCATATTTGTGTACTACTCTGCCTTCTTGCCAAAAAGCAGTAACTATTTATAAGAAATTGAGTAAATAATTGTACTAAATTTTTTAGCCGAATGAAGATGTTTTTTGACGCCGTTGGCAACATAATTAAATGTGTAGTTATAAGGGAAAAACTAAATGCCGAAAAATAATCTTGGCCAATGGGGGCTAGCATTCGTTAAGGCGCGTCTTGCCTATTGGTTGCTACAGTTCACTTAAAAAAGCGTAGTTTTTTACATGTGTCATCCCATTTTGCCACATTAGCGATTTACTTTGGAGTATTGCTTGAGACTAACGCATCACGCATTTGCACATATAGGCGAATGGGCATAAACTGTGTATGGGTGTGCCGCGAGGCAGCTAATGAGGGCGTAGCACGTAAACCGCAGAAATCGCGCACACGCCAATCGCAAACTTTGGCTGTGTAAAGTATTGTCCTTGCCGTTACCGCCGCCACTGCTAAGACGTTGCGTGCTCTCTCATGTATCTCGAAAAACTACTACAAGACTTAATACCTTGCTCACACCTTCATACTCGAAGCAGACAGCTAAGTTTTGTTGTACATATATACATATTCATTGTTCATATCTCAAGTTATGCGTAATAGCTTCAAACACAATAAATTAGACATACAGCTAAATATTTTCAATTAATGCGGATGTATACCTATAAGTTACATATATTTGTGCCATAAGCCGAACCAGTAAAACGTATATGGTGGTGTAGTTATCGTTGGTAAGTATTATAATACAATTTTTATACATGAATTATAAGGTGTTGGAAGTAAAGGGTGTGAAGACATTAATTGAAATGGCAGCAAATTTAAGTCTTGAGTTAATTTTAGAACAGCCTGTATAAAGCTATATTTTTTTCTCGAAATTTTAATCGCATACCCTCTATTTCTTTTTATAAATGGCTTTTGAATAATTAATAAAATATATGATGTATGTAAGAAAAAATTTAAAGATAAGCGAAGCATCTCAAGTCTACTTCAATCTTCTGCTCTTCTTCTTTACTGGCGTAAACACCAATTCAAGATAAAAAGTGCAGCCAGGTCCTTTTTCACCTGGTAAAATGGAGTGGAGGTCTTCCTTTTCCTCTGCTTCCACCGGCGGGTGCTTCAAGGTTGAAGTGTTCCCTTCCATCCGTACAACTGACCTAGCCAGTGCAGCCGCTGTCTCTTGTTCGCTGAACTATGTCAATGCGCAGAGGCCAATTAATCTTTCGTAAAACCTTTCTCTCGAACAATCTTAAAGCCGACTCATCAAATGATGTCATTGTCCATGCTCCGCACCATTTAGGTAGCAGAATGGAAATGATAGGGGACTTGTAGAGTTTGGTCTTTGTTCGTTGAGAAAGGAATTTACTTTTCAATTGCCAACTTAGTTGAAAGTAACACCTGTTGTCAAGAGTGGTTTGGAAATTGAATTTATCCTTCGATTTGGGTTTAAAACTTATTATTGCGAGAGAAATACAGCACAAATTATGAAATAAAAATTATCAATTCCAATTTTTAAGTGTTTATAATCGAAAAGTCAACCATATTACATAGTGGCTCATTTTATTAAAAATTCAAACAGAAAAATCCTTTTACATTGCGTGTTTCATAACGCAAAACGATGACTGCCAAGTTTTGCGAATCTTTCGATGACTTCTTCGGCGGTGATTTCGATGTCATGATGCGTATGAAGCAACGCTAATCCAACTAGTCTTCCTTGAAGCATGGTCGTCCTAAGCCATGTTTTGATGCGGCGAAGATAAGAGAAAGAACGTTCAGAGCTCGCGTTTGTTACGGGAAGTGTACAGAATATTCGGAGATAGGTGTGGATTGTTGGGAATATGTCGACATCACATTTTCTTAATGTTTCCAGTGCAGAACTTGGAATTTCACTGCCTTCAATTTTTTGTTGCTGCTGCCAGTGACATTGCCAGTAGCTTAATTCACCTTTGAATTACAATTTTTGTACGCTTTTTTCATCATCCAGAAGATTCCCGACTCTTTCTATCAAGCATCCGATTAGATCATCGATTTCGTTTTCTTTTAAAAGACTTGATTTTTCTGGGAGCAACACACTCAATTGGTAACCATCCAAAACTTCTTGTGAAAAACGAGCATCCAAATCTTCTTTGATGGTATCCAGCAGAGTTATGTAAACAGAGATCCTGTAGTAATCTTCGCAAGTTTTCACGTCGTAATTTTCGCGTTTCGTTTGTCGACCACATGTTCTCGGTTTCGCTTCGTCAACATCGAGTTTTTCCGCCATTTTCTTGGCTTCTGAATTAATCAATCGGAATATTTCATCAACTTTTTCCCTCTTTTTTTTCAACGTGGCAAACAACGTCCCAATCATTTTTGATGCCTTCGCCAAATCAATCGCTTCCTTTTGAAGAACTACGCTGAGCGAATGGGTGAGCGATAGAATGTCGCTGAGACAGAAGAGCCCGACGATAAATTCGAACTTGCACAAAGCCGATATGAGAATTGTTGCTTTGCCTGCTGTTTCTCTGTTCTTCCACTCACTGAGTTTTGACAGAGCTTCGATGATCAACGGTAACTTCGCAACAAATTGAAGGACAGCATCGTGCCTCTCTACCCATCTTGTTTCATACAACTGGACAATTTTTCACCAAGTATCTTTGCTAATACAGTCACACGTTTTGGAAATGAGTTCCTGAAGAATTTGTCGGCTTCTCGTATGGCACTGACAACGTTTTCGATTAATCGTACTTTCACTGACTTTGAAATATTGTTGTTGAGTTTGTGCGAGAAACACGGAGTCGTGACAGCATATTCGACCAAATATTTTTTTTTTTACAAAATGTGAATAAAAATCGGGAACATTTCCCGACAGAGCCGGAAAAATTTCCGTGCCTGATTTCCAGGCGTTTCCGGACCAGCTGTTATCGTCGGGAATCGCCGGGTTCCGAGGACGAGGGCAAGTTAAAACACGGGTTCTATATGCAAAATTGGCTACTTCTATTGTTGAATAAACAAACATAACCTCAATTTTTATGTAAACACTCGTTTGAATGTCAGTGAAATTTCACCACGCATAAAAATGAACAGTAAAATCGAAACAACATCGATACTTACCATTTTAGATATTCAAAATCGGGCACTTTATTTTCCAGAATAAGGTATAACTTCACAGAAATTGACCAAAATGAAATGGGTAACTTGGGCAATTTATAGTTACTATATAGATGATTCCGCTCAGCTGGGCATAGCGTGATTCTATTGCACAGTCAAGTTGAGGCGTTTTTGGCGAGATAAACGGATTTAAATGAAACGTCACCATGCGTCGAGTGTTTTTATACTCAATAGTACCAATTGTTCAGTATGAGACATATATGCCCGCAGATATATCGAACCTATGGGGCATCCGATAGTCGCAAGTGGCATCATGTCTATATGTTTTTTGTGGTTCGTGGTGTCAGCTGACGCTAGGTGATATCACGAACTACGAAAAACATATAGATACCGATACGATGCCGCTTGCGACTATCGAATGCCCCATTAATTCGATATCTCTGCGGGCATATACTTATGTCTCATACTGTACTCAAGACTTCGACTCTTTCTTAATTCAGAATTTAGTACTTCCGCTGTGAGTCGCCCAGAAAAGGATTAAATAAGTCTAGACAGGTCATATAATGCAATTTATGATAGTATCTTGTTGTGATTTCCATAGTGTATTTGGTGAGAAGAGTCTCACTGTTGTATTTGTAGAATATATTTCTAGCAAACAAGTGAAATTTTCAGGTTCTGCGGTTCCAAGGGGGGGAAATTTCCCTAATTTCCAGCATCATCTCTGTAAACTTCACAAATTTCGTTGGTGTCTTGCGTGGCATTCTTCCCTTTTTTATACAAAAATTTAAAAATATAGCGAATTTCTTTATCATTTTTGAACAGCTGTAACATTTTTTCAACTTCCCCGAATTTAATAATTTTTGGTTAAATGAAGCTTAAACCAACCTTTCCAATATTATATAGCAGGGATGGGCACATTTTTAGCCCGCAAAGTTAGCAAAGTGCGCATGTGGGCTAGATGAGGGGAATATCAGTTTACGGAGGGATGGGCATAAGAAGTTGCGAAAAAAATTTAATCACATTCCTCCGTAAATCAATGTTCATCGCAGAATGCAGAGATAAAGAGATGTCCAACTCCACCTAACTTTGACAGTTGACTGGATTGGGGACGTTTTGACGTTTTGTAATTGGAAAAGAGGGACGACCAGATTAAAATCCCGCCAAATTATTATTCGAATGGAGACATTTTTTATTTCTTTGTCTCCATTTGTAACGGCCATTAGTTCGAAGAATAGCGAAGGCGAAACAGCACGTAAGTTGAAAGATGTGAGTCTATTTTAACTTTTATTAAATAAACTTGCATTTATTTAATACTTTTTTTTATTTATTTTACAGATAAAATGCCGAAAACAACCAGCAGTTGGAGAAAATGTGTTGTTGGCTGCAACGAGGGAGGAAGAACATTTAGTTTTCCGAACAGTGGAACGAACCTCGAACGGTGAGTGAAAAACATTAAATAGTGCAAAAAGTGTTTGTGAATTTGTGAAAAATTTCGATGAAATCAGTGTTTCGATTGTGCAATGAAAATAGTAATTTTGGATAATGAAATTGAATTTCTGTGTGTTTTTAAATGTGATGTGCTGAACAAGTAGAGCGCGACAGACTGCAAGCGACATCTGTCAAATATTAAAATACACACGTTCTTAAGGACACAGTTATGTAGTCGTGCAGCTGCCTCAATAACTGTGTCTTTAAGAACATGTGTATTTTAATATTTGACAAATGTCGCTTGCAGTCTGTCACGCTCTACTTGTTCAGAGCGTAACTGTCAATTTATTGCCATTGCCGTTAATTAATTAAATAAATTATTTTAAAGTAACGATTTATAATTGAATATTTATGATAGTTATAAAAAAGTCGTACTTTAAATATTCATTAAATATACACTTTTTGCACTATTATTATTATACATATTTTATAATTAAATGTTTGCCTTTTTATATTTCATTTTGTTTCTTTTAATAGGCTTAAATGTTGGCTCAACTGTTTAGGTGTTTCCGATGAATTTAAAAGTTGAGCCTACATTTGACGTCCCAAATTCTGAATTAAAAAATACAATTATATTGGTCTGGAAAAAATGGAAAATGTTATAAAAACGATTATTTTGAGACGCTCTCACACTGGAATAAGGTGGGCATCCCATTATCCCTGGCAGAATGGTTGCGGCAATACTGACATTGTACACATATTAAAGAGTTGTTCCTATTTTGTTCACACCACTGTACATGTGATAGAACAGTTAATGGTGGTGATGCCAGTTGTAAAAATTAATTTTAGCTACAATTGGGAAAACTTGTATCTAGTTGTGGGCTTTTATACGTACATATGCAAGGCAGTTTTATATATCTGCATATCTGCATAAGAAAAAGGGAAGAAAAGTATTTGTCAGGAAAGCTCTGGTAGCATACAATGTCTGCCATATATTTCAATAATGAAATTAAACAAACATAAAATAAGAAGTAGGTTATCTGATTTAAATTTTGGTACAATACATGGACATATTAAAAAAATTATTACTAAAATAAAATAATTATTATACTGTTATTTGTTACTTTGTTATTTGTCTTACATTTTATAAATTTATAGTAGTTACAAAGAAACTCAAAATTGTTAGGCAATTTTACAGTTATTGCCCACAGTGCAACTTCCCATATATGTATGCGTGCGCTCTCATTTGTAAACATGGTGTGGCAAAATACGTTGCTTTCATTTGTAAATATGGAGTGGTAAAATAAGTTGCTCTCACTTCCCTCTTCATGTTTGCCCGCGATGATCCCCTCATCTAGCCCTCAAAATGTGCACTCGTGCCCGCACGGGCAAAATGCCACTGAGGGCTAATATGCCCACCCCTG
This sequence comes from Bactrocera neohumeralis, assembly GCF_024586455.1. NCBI lineage: Eukaryota > Metazoa > Arthropoda > Insecta > Diptera > Tephritidae > Bactrocera > Bactrocera neohumeralis. Next base: position 23,527,492 of record NW_026089624.1, on the reverse strand, counting down.
TTATATAGTATGACACAATGTGATTGGTAGCACTGAGATATACGGCTACAACAACAACTATTGACAAAATACAAAAAAACCATTTTCGACTTCCCATACCATCTTGACGGTAAAATTTAATGACTGGAGTTTTTAGTTATTCATTAATCGCATTTTTTTGTAGTTTTTAACAATCCTTTTTTATTCATTTTTACACTGTCGGTAGGAGTTTTTATAGAATTTATCTTGGTAATTTTGGGTTGTACGGAGTAAGATACATTAAACCTATTGGAGGGAGAGGCTACGCCCACTTTTTCCTAATTTTGAAGAGTGCCCATTGCTACTGCGATCCTCTGTGCCAAATTACAGTTCTATATCTTAATTTAGTGCTCATGGTAGTTATAGCACTTGTACTTGTATGTTTTCCTTTAATGGCATTTTATGTGCGTGGCAGTAGTCTTTACTTTTTTGTTAAGGATCATGTATACCGAGTTTCATTACGATATCTCAATTTTTACCCAAGTTACAGCTTGCACTGACTGACAGATAGACGGAGTGTTACCCTTATTTCGACTCATTTTGTCATTCTGATCATTTATTTAACCCCATATCTATCTCGATTAGTTTTAGGTGATGCATATAATCGTTAGGTGAACAAAACTATCATACTTTGTAGCAACATGTTGCAAGATGGAAAAACTGGTGCACCCTAATAAAACACACCACACCGGAGATTATCGCATTCAAACATCAGTACACAAGACAACACAACACAGCGCCTGCACACAGTAAACAAAAGGAATGGTTCCCTCAATTACTTAACCTCTTAATCGAACGATTCAGCGATCCAACGTTTTCCACATTTGTTTTCTCTTCGATACCAAAAATTATCCTGCGCGCCACTCTTATTTGATCATCCACTTCTACAACAGCAAAACGTTTTATGGAATTAGTTTTAGTTTTAAAATTCTAGTCGCTCTACTAATCAACAATCGTTCTGTATAAACTTTAAAATATATAAATTGATTTATGTGAGTCAAATTGTTATAATACAAACATGTTACTATTTTACTATATATTATTATATATATGTATATTAATTTAATTAAGACATCATTTTATTCAAGTGTAAAAATAAGTCATGTAACTCTTGCAGATATATTGGGGATGGTGAGTTTATTTCTCCTTTTTTATAATAATTAACCATTTCAAAACATTAATTAGGTTGTAATATGGTACGTTTAATGTTGAAAAAGAGCATTACGTTCGCACTGCTAAGATTTGGAGGAAAACTTTCAATATTTGAAAAAAAAAATTCTAAAGCTTTCAGAGGCGAAAATAGAAATTGGAGTTTTTATACGCCCTCAAATAAAAAAATAATATGGATTTTAATGTTTTTCCGAAGTTACATAACAATTAGGAGAATAAACCCTGGATAAAGTAGTAATGCGTGGTTTCCTTGGAAACCATAGAACTGATATTTATAACAAGCTGATGAGTGACATCACCACCTCTTCGTCAATTTCAAAGCTGCCTTTGACAGCACGAAAAGTAGCTGCCTTTGAGCCGCGTGTCTTCTGGAGAAAATAATTCGAGCTGCAGAACTAAACCGAGAAGGTACAATCTTCTATAAGAGTATGCGTATGCTGATGATATTGATTGATATCTAGTGGTGAACGAGGGCAAGACGAAATATATCAAACAAACAGTCTTCGCACTGGTGACGACAGCCTTACCCCACGGCGCTCAAAAGTACAGCGGATCAAATCAATGCATTAATCAGCGCCCTGACGATGCTAAGCATTTTCAGTACCAATTGGCAGTGTGGAATGGACACACTAACCACCTTGGTCGGGTTCGAGGCCCATCTAAAACCTCTGCCGTGCTTTGGGTCCGGCACCCGGTTGTAATGCAACTCCACATTCAACTGACAAAGTCAGTTCTTCCCGCATTTGAGTTTTAACCACAACCACCACGGTACATCCCGAGGGGCCAGTCCGCATGAACAGGTTGGAGTAAACTCCAAGGGCTCCTGCTCCCCGTGGTACCAGAATTAAGTCTCCGGTCAGACCTCGTAGCCGAAGCTACTACCAGTTGAGCTTCCATTTCCATACGGCTCTGGACTGGGGTTGGATCCCATAAATACACACACTACTTATACAAAATCTAACCCTAATTCCCAGCTAACCGCCTTCGCCGCTTCAAACGACCCTAACTGTTGCGTATTCCGACTAGTCGACATGACACCACTAACATCTAATTGTCCATCAGTCCAGCTAATCCCCATACCACCCAGATCCCTAATGTCCGAGTACATCAAGCCAATGCGACCAATTTTCTACCCCCACCCCACAAAAACACTGTGACCTATCCGATAGGTGCCTCTGATGCCTGGACATACTTGTTGAAATTCTCCCTAACGTCATTCTGAACATAAAATCACGCATCCTCTATACTGCGTCCTTTCCTGAACCCAAACTGCCTATTCGACCACATACCCCGCGTTAACTTCTGAAGCTGTTCCACCATGACTCTTTCCAGCACTTTTCCAAGTACTAGAAGGAGACTGATGCCCCGTTAAGATCGAGGATCGCTCCTGATCTTATAAGGGGACTTCAGGAGAGAAACAACTTAGCACTTTTCCACTCGCGTGGAAAGTATCCCTCCCAGACGCACTTATTATAAATGGCCTCCAGGTATTCCGGAATGAACTTCCATAAGCTTTTACACATCTCTCCGTTCAAACCATCAAAACCTGGGCACCGTTTAGACCTAACCAGGCCAAAGGCATACCCCAATTCGCTATCATCTAATGGAGGGACAGGCACCTCTTGTGCTTGACGTACCTGCACCTCCGACCTAGGAAAGAACGAACTTAACAGAACCCCCGTACACTCTCTCCACGACGATAACAGAGTGTCACCGACGCAAAGAGAGGTGACATCTTCCCTCCTACTACCCCGGCAGATCCTATAGGCGTGACCCCAGGGGCCGTTCCTATTCTACCTAACAAAACTCCTCCAATCTTCCTCTTTGATTCTAACTAACATTCCTTTATACTCCTTATCCGCACAACAAATTAATACCTAAGCTGGTACAACCTATCAGAATTGGACCGTCGGGCGCGTTGAAACTTTCGCCTCAATCGCCTGACAGTCCTCCTCTTCAAGGTTAACTCACGCGTCCACCATTTAATCTTACTAGTCTTATGACTTTCACACCTCACGTCACTGTTGACAGTCATAACTTCAAAGTTGTAGATAATTTTGTCTATCTGGGAACCAGCATCTACACCAACAACAACGTCAGCCTCGAAATCCAACGCAAGATATCTCTTGCCAACAGGTGCTACCTCGGACTAAGTGGGCAATTGAGAAGTAAAGTCCTCCCTCGACGAACAAAAGTCTATAAGTCACTCATTATTTCCGTCCTGCTATATGGTGCAGAGGTATGGACGATGACAATATCTGATTAGTCGAAGTTGCGAGTTTTCGAGAGAAAAGTTCTGCGAAAGATTTATGATCCTTTGCGCGTTGGCCACGGCGAATATCGCATTCGATGAAACGATGACATGATTGTGAATTTTTCCATCATCTACAAATGCACATTCTCATTTTAAAAAATCTAATGACGATATGAGAACTTGTTCAGAAAAACGAGGAGAACACTTTCATTAATGGAACTTCATCTACAAATGCACATTCTCATTTTAAAAAATCTAATGACGATATGAGAACTTGTTCAGAAAAACGAGGAGAACACTTTCATTAATGGAACTTCAGAGACGTTATCAAGTCAGTATATAGTATTGAGGGTTAATAAGAGATACTTCTACGGAATATGACAGGAAAAGTAGAACTGTTTTTTGGAGTCTACTGTAAATTGTGGAGGATGAGTCATGTGAAGAAGTTCACGCTAGTGAGAGAAGTTCTCAGAGTGTCATTCGCTTGGGAGCTTCCGTTCCGGGAAAACCGTTATGAGTCAATTGAAGACATTAAACGTGAATCGCTAAGCGAGAATTGGAATTATGAACAAAGTCTTACTATGTTTTGCTCGTAGTAGTATATACCTTATTTAGGCTTTTGAATATTTGGTTAATTTTTGACAGCTGTTTTGCTTGGACGCGGTTTAGTTCGTCTTGGGTTTTTCCAAAAAATATATTCTTGTTTTGTTTCTGATAACAGCATCAATAAAATTTATTTCCGTGGCACCCGATTCCAATAAAATTTTTGTTTCAAATATCAAACCAATAATATCTGAATTCATGATATTAAATTCTATAACACCCTTGAATGTGATTTTCGCTAAATATCGACAAAGCCGGTTTCCATTTCCATTTCTTCTTAAATACTTATTTCCGTTTTTCTGATTGATTTTAAAGTATATTATTAAGATATTAAGAAATATATCTAATAAAAGCATTTACTACAATAGCATGCAAGCTTAGCCCTTTTCGACTTGTATTATCAAATATCTTAATATTATATTTGCGGAAAATCATATTAATAAGAAACACAAGCAAAGTATGAACTACCATATATACATACATATGTACATATGTACGTATATTTAACATGCCTTGTAAAGGTGCTATGTATAAGTGGGTTTCTTATAGAATGAAATTTAATAACAATGCTTTAAATGTTGAATGACTCTTGTTTTCAGTCTCTATTCCGTCATACCTTTTTTTGGCAATATTTATGTGCGTACATATGTATACAATAATATACATAAATGTATGTGAGCTTAAGGGTCGTTTTTTGACGTATTTGCTTTGATATAGAATGTAAGAAATAAGTACGTACGTATACATATACATACATATGAACGTTCTCACATTTGTATTCTACTTTGCTTTCCTGCCAAAAAGCAGTAACGATTCTGAAATACCCACACACGCATATCTGAACTATTTACAAGAAATTGAGTAAATATTTTTACTCGATCTTTTAGCCGAATGAAGATGTTTTTTGCGGCCGCACATGCTGGTAGCGTCATTAGTTGTGTAGTTATAAGGGAAAAACTAAACGCCGAAAAATAATCTTGGCCAATGGGGCTAGCATTTGTTACGGCGCGTCTTGCTTATTGGCTGCTGCAGTTCACAGAAAAAAGCGCGGGTTTTTACATGTCTAACCCATTTTGCCAAATTAGCGATTTACTTTAGAGTATTGCTTGAAACTAACTCGTTGCATGAAGAATTCGTAAAACCTTACATTCACGCATTTGTACATATGTATAGGCGAATGGGCATAAACTGTGTATGGGTGTGCCGCACTTTGTGTGCCGCGAGGCAGCTAATGAGGGCGTAGCACGTAAACCGCAGAAATCGCGCACACGCCAATCGCAAACTTTGGTTGTGTAAAGTATTGTCCTTGCCGTTACCGCCGCCACTGCTAAGACGTTGCGTGCTCTCTCATGAATCTTGAAAAACTACTACAAGACTTAATACCTTGCTCACACCTTCATACTCGGAGCAGAAACCCAAGTTTTCTTTCATGTATTTTCATATACATATGTGTATATATTTACTTATACATATGTATATGCGTAAGGTATATAGTATACATGTGAAAATGTATGCACATATGTATAGTATGTAATAGCTGCATACGCAATAAATTAAATATACTCCTAAAATATGTTTAAATAATGTATATATAGTGGTGGATTTACACTAGGGGCAGTCGGGGCTAGTGCCCAGGGCGGCAAAATTTGGAAATTAGAAAAAAAGTGAGTTGTCAGTTGACAGCTGGCAGATGTGAAACATCGAAATTGTTTTATAAAAGTAATAGCAGAAAACGTATATTTATAGAGAAAGTTCACGATGTCGAAAATTTAGGGATATTTCAATTTTGGGATATTTACTGTTTTGGATGAGCGTGTTTCACCACTTAACATCAGGGTAAAGAAATTAAATGACAAAAATTATGCTATTTCCGTTGTTAAGGAATGTACGCCTACAGATTCCATATCTACAATGCGCCAAAGACTCTGCATATCATTTATATACATATGTACATATGTATATATATTTTCTATATACATATATATTTTATCGGGTGATTTTTTAAGAGCTTGATAACTTTTTTTTAAAAAAAAACGCATAAAATTCGCAAAATCTCATCGGTTCTTTATTTGAAACGTTAGATTGGTTCATGACATTTACTTTTTGAAGATAATTTCATTTAAATGTTGACCGCGGCTGTGTCTTAGGTGGTCCATTCGGAAAGTCCAATTTTGGGCAACTTTTTCGAGCATTTCGGCCGGAATAGCCCGAATTTCTTCGGAAATGTTGTCTTCCAAAGCTGGAATAGTTGCTGGCTTATTTCTGTAGACTTTAGACTTGACGTAGCCCCACAAAAAATAGTCTAAAGGCGTTAAATCGCATGATCTTGGTGGCCAACTGCCCATGCATCCCGAAAAATGCACTGTTTGGTGTGGTTTGTACGCTGGTGAAATCATTGGACCGTATTTTTTCAAAGATGCTGTTGGACGCAACGTTACGGTGAATGGCGATCGCTATCGTTCGATGCTAACAAACTTTTTGTTGCCAAAAAAGGAAGAACTGAACTTGGTTGACATGTGGTTTCAACAAGATGGCGCTACATGCCACACAGCTCGCGATTCTATGGCCATTTTGAGGGAAAACTTCGGAGAACAATTCATCTCAAGAAATGGACCCGTAAGTTGGCCACCAAGATCATGCGATTTAACGCCTTTAGACTATTTTTTGTGGGGCTACGTCAAGTCTAAAGTCTACAGAAATAAGCCAGCAACTATTCCAGCTTTGGAAGACAACATTTCCGAAGAAATTCGGGCTATTCCGGCCGAAATGCTCGAAAAAGTTGCCCAAAATTGACTTTCCGAATGGACCACCGAAGACGCAGCCGCGGTCAACATTTAAATGAAATTATCTTCAAAAAGTAATGTCATGAACCAATCTAACTTTTCAAATAAAGAACCGATGAGATTTTGCAAATTTTATGCGTTTTTTTTTTAAAAAAAAGTTATCAAGCTCTTAAAAAATCACCCGATATATCAAAGCACACAAGCATGTACGTACAAATTGAACTATTTCATGATGAATTCCTTAAAACCTTTTGAAATATGTGTGTAAAAAAGTCATGTTTATGTTGTTACCAAATATTTCATTAATGTAGGTTTGATAAGACATGTATATATTTATATACATACATTAATACATATTTATTTGCAGACCTTTAAAAGATTTGATAACATGTTAAAAGAAAATGCAATTACATGACATGAAGCTAAAAGTTAACGAATTCAAGTGGAGCGACTTGAAACAGCATTTATGCAGATACTTAGGCATTTTTTTACTCTCACGATTCAATGCTGTTAGTCAAACATTGCAGAAAGTTGATTGTAGCATTGCTGACGTGATCGACGATTATCGTGGTTTGATCAAAGTTGTTGCGGATACGAGGAATGAATTCGAAATCTATGAAAAACTGCTTTAAATATTTCAGAGATAAAATAATATAAAACGACAGTTTCTAGAAAAAGAAAGAGAAAATTAAATGCTGATGAATCACGGGATGGAGATGTACAACTGTCAGGTCGAGACCACTTTAGAGTCAACACTTTTAATGTCATTCTTGACAATCTAGATTCTGAGTTGTGAAAAAGATGTGTTGCATATGAAAAGATTCATGAAAAGTTCTGTTATTATTGAATTTGGCAATTTGGATAATAGAGAGATTCGTAACCGTGCTAAACGTTTACAAAATGTTTATTCTTTAGATCTTGAGTCCTCATTTGAGGACGAATTTGTGCACATCCATGCTTATTGCACTGAAAAACAGATAGAACAAAATTCAAAACTTTTGCGTGCAAACGACCTTTATACAGAGTTTCCGAACGTAGAAATTGCATATCGAATATTTATTACTTTAGCTGAAACAAACTGTAGCGCAGAACGATCGTTTTTTTGTTTGAAAAAGAGTTAAAAACTACTTACGTTCTACAATGAGTGCAAATAGACTCAATAGCTTAGCTATTCTATGCATCGAATCAGATGTACTTCAACGTTTAGGTTGTGAAGATTTAATCGACCAATTTGCAAGTCAGGCGTGTTTGCCTGTGAAAAAAATTATTGTAATACAATTATTGGTCAAGCTCAGTGCAAAATTTGTAGTTTTAAGAACAAGAACCTATATTTTTTATATTATACTGAAGTATTATATATATAATAAATTATATGCAATACGTTAAATATTTTAATTTTTTAAAAACATAATATCAAATCTAAATAAATAATAAATCTAAATAATTTTGAGTGAAATTTCAGTGACGGGGCGGCATTTTTACCAGTTCCCAAGGGCGGCAAAAATTTAAATCCCGCCATGTATACATACGTAGTTTGGTTTTATGCATCGGGATTTTTTTCCACACTAGTGTTGCAATCTGGAAACTCACCATTTTATCCTAAAGTTTGACATTTTTGTTGAATGATTTGTGCGTAGATGAAAATTTTAAAATTCAAGATATGATGATGAAGCTCCATCAAGGACCAGTATTTGTCGATGATATGAAGAATTCAATCGACTAAAAATCAAGTGTTGTTCTGAAAACTATTGATGATGTGCTCAAACTGATATTGCAATATCGAGGTGTGACCTATCCTGAAATTGAGACAACTATGAGCATTAATGGGGCTGGCATACATTCAATTTTGCGAGACCATTAGTTCACTTTAGATCCCACACAACTTTTCAATCGCTCAAAAAATGGCTCGTGTTGATTGGTCGAGAGAAATCTTAACAAATGTTTCGAAACATGAAAGTTAACAGCAGTAACTGTTTGAGTGTTTCAAGTTGAGCTGAAATTAACAAAAGTTATTCGACAACGAAACACTTCGAAAAAAGATGGTTGCCAGTTTGTTTTTTGAAAAACTGGACTTATCGCAATTATACCACTAGAACAATGCAGAACCGTAAATACTGAGTAGTGTACAACCATTTATTTGCCAGTTGTCTTTCAACAAATCAGGAAAACCACCAAATCACGACAATCCTATCACTCATAAACGACTAAAACTTTTGAGCACACAAAACATCGATTTGATGGGTCATTCTCAGTAAAAAAATAAGTTAATAAATCCGAAAGAGAAGGTTGATTCGATCAAAAAGCATGTTTTGAAGATACCTCGCTCAGAGAGGCAAAAGTGTTTCCGTTTGTCTATGCAAATTGAGATATCCTAATGAATCTGGTACACGTGTTCCTTGCCAAAACATTGAGGATGTTATGTGAGGTACCTTAAGGGGCTATACCAGTCTGACATTTTCAAAAAAACTATTTTTTTATTTGCTTTTTCGATAGCTTACGCACCCATCTCTTTTTTTACACGGTAGACACGTTCCTCAGAAATCCGTGTAAAAAAAACGTGAAAAAACAGACGTTTCCTATAGTAAAATGGGGGATACGTTCCATGTCATCTGAAAACCGTGTAAGATGAAATAAAGAACTATATTTACTTCGAAAAATCGTGTAAAAAATGTTGAAAACTATAAAATTTCAGATATGCATACAAATTGTATCTTCATATGGCATTAAAACTTAAAATACGTAATTCATACAGGTGAAAAATCGGTAGACTAAGCCAAATACAAAAGAAATCTGTTAATCCAGAATTAAGAACAGAAAAATTAGAATAAAAATAAGGAAAAAATATTTACATAGCTGCATATTTATTCGTCGCTACTTGATAACGAGCGTAATTGTTTGCGACGAACTGGACTAAAGTCGGTACCATCGCTGGAGATATCTATTTCAGCAATGTAAATATCATGAGAACAAAATGTGTAGGTAAGAGTTATCGAATAAGTTGATTTCCCAGTTACTACTATGTATGTTCATTTCAGCAATGGTGCTACGACCGAAAAAAAACCTAAAGAAACCAATTTTTTTTCAAAATTACGCCATTTTGTTTATTTTTGATATTTTTCAAAGATCGTACGTCAATGCATAGGAAATATCTTTAAGTTTAATAAACTTTTAAATTTTTTTTGTTTCAGCTACTCATTTGGCCGGAATCACGCCAGCAGTTGGGGCACTTTTTTTTTGGCACCTCCGAAGACAGCCCATAACTCCGTTATTTTTCAACATTCAAAAAAAAATCTTAAAATAAAGCAGAAAATATACCTTATTATGGTCAAAGAAGTTCGAAATATTCAATTGTATACTTAAACTCTCTTCTTCGGAGATTTCATTAATTATCATAGAAAATAACCTGTGCCAACTTCTGAAAGTTTTCCATACAAGAAGTTGATTCCGATCGTTCAGTTATATATGTTATAGTGGTCCGATATCGGCAGTTCCGACAAATGAGCAGCTTCTTGAATAGAAAATGACGTTTAAAAAATTTCAGAACGATATTGTTATGAAATATTGTAAATCTGGCATCACTATACTTCTTATTCCTTTTATACTGTTCTTGTGTATATAATATTCAATAAAGTCAGTCGTTATCTTACATTGAAACTGCGTGTACGTAACTCTGTTCAAAAGATATCTTAAAAACTGAGGGACTAGTTCGTATATATACAGACAGACGGCAGACAGCTCAACATACTGATCTAAATGATATATACTTTATAGGGTCTCCGACGCTTCCTTCTGGGTGTTACAAACTTCGTGACAAACTTAATATACCCTGTTCAGGGTATAAAGATTGTGGAAGTTTGGGAAGCGCTGACTTAAGTTCGGATGTTAGACAGTTTGCGGATATGTCAGATGGAATTCAAAATTATGATATACAGAAAATAGGAGGGATTGTAGTCCAACTTTAAGCATTCTGACACTGTAACATAGGATAACACTAGGAACAAAGTTTGGTTGAAATTGGTAAACCATGTTCCGAGATATGGCTTTTCATCGAAATATGGGCATTGCAACGCCCATTGTCCAATTTAGATACCAGAATTGTCTATAAACCATTATCGATTTGTACAAATATAAATGAATTCATTCGTTAGTCTCGCTAAAATCCAAGAACGGCTGAACCGATTTAGCTAATTAATATAGAAAATTCGCTATGAAAATACTAAAAACGACACTTTTATTTTCTTGTACACATTGACGTTCATGCATTTGTCTAGCTAAAACTCGAAAAAGGCTATGAAATTTTTATCGTAGGCCACGGAGGGTTGAAAACAGTGTTTGAAAAACTACGCTACTCACGAAGCATTTCATTTTGCTATTGCTATCGCTCCTCCCTTTGTCGGGAACAATGTAAAAGTATAAGCACTGCTCTGCTCCGAGTTTTGTTAGGTAAAAAACTAAGCTGTAGCGAGAGCAAAAAATGAAGTGCTGTGCTCTGCTCAGGCGGAGCGGTAGCAAAAAATTGGGAGCATATTCTTCGGAGATTACATTGTTGCCTTAGAAAATAACATATATAAAGTTTCGTGAATATATCTTGTCAAATGTGAAAGTTGTCCATACAAGAACTTGATTCCGATCGTTCACTTTGTATGGCAGATATTTGCTATAGTTAACCGATCTGAACAATTTCTTCGGAGATTACATTGTTGCTTTAAAAAATAACATATGTATACCAAATTTCGTGAATATATCTTGTCAAATGTGAAAGTTGTCCATACAAGAACTTGATTGCGATCGTTCAGTTTGTATGGCAGCTATATGCTATAGTTAACCGATCTGAACATTTTCTTCGGAGATTACATTGTTGCCTCAGAAAATAACATATATCAAGTTTCGTGAATATATCTTGTCAAATGTGAAAGTTGTCCATACAAGAACTTGATTCCGATCGTTCAGTTTGTATGGCAGCTATATGCTATAGTTAACCGATCTGAACATTTTCTTCGGAGATTACATTGTTGCCTCAGAAAATAACATATATCAAGTTTCGTGAATATATCTTGTCAAATGTGAAAGTTGTCCATACAAGAACTTGATTCCGATCGTTCAGTTTGTATGGCAGCTATATGCTATAGTTAACCGATCTGAACAATTTCTTCGGAGATTACATTGTTGCCTCAGAAAATAACATATACCAAATTTCGTGAATATATCTTGTCAAATGTGAAAGTTGTCCATACAAGAACTTGATTCCGATCGTTCAGTTTGTATGGCAGCTATATGCTATAGTTAACCGATCTGAACAATTTCTTCGGAGATTACATTGTTGCCTCAGAAAATAACATATATCAAGTTTCGTGAATATATCTTGTCAAATGTGAAAGTTGTCCATACAAGAACTTGATTCCGATCGTTCAGTTTGTATGGCAGCTATATGCTATAGTTAACCGATCTGAACAATTTCTTCGGAGATTACATTGTTGCCTCAGAAAATAACATATACCAAATTTCGTGAATATATCTTGTCAAATGTGTAAGTTTTCCATACAAGCATTTGATTCCGATCGTTCAGTTTGTATGGCAGCTATATGTTATAGTGGTCCGATATGGGCCGTTCCGACAAATGAGCAGCTTCTTGAAGAGAAAATGACGTTTGCAAAATTTCAAAAAGATATCTTAAAAACTGAGAGACTAGTTCGTATATATACAGACAGACGGACAGACAGACAGACGGACATGGCTAAATCGACTCAGCTCGACTTACTGATCATTTATATATATACTTTAATGGGTCTCCGACGATTCCTTCTGGGTGTTACAAACTTCGTGACAAATTTATAGCGGGATTCAGTAACCAGCCTCTAGTCTCTATTTGAGACCTTTTAAGGTAAAATCTCAATTTGTGACTAGTTACTATTCACTAAACAGTGTCTATCGTTAGTCTCAAAATATTGACTCAAACTTGAGACCTGGTAATTAGCAGGTCACAAAACCAAAAAGAACTCTTGTCCACCCTTTTGAATATACTGAATAGAGATCATCACAGATATTAATCGATTGTAGTTATTTTCTGTATTGTAAGCAACTCAAACACGAAAAGGTTAAAAATAAATCACTTTTACATAAATTTCGTAAATATTATGAAACAAAGTCAACATTTATTTTTACTTTTATTGATAATTATGTTTTTTGACTATGTCATAGAAAATTTAATATTTGTTATCGACATATATATTTTCATTCAAGTTTGAAAACATCTCTGAATAATGAAATGTAATAGATTTTGTGACTGTCACTTACAGAATAGCAAAATCGTCTCAAGTCTCAAAAATTGTCTCTAACTCAAAATCTCAAATTTATGCCGGTATTCTGCTTGTCACGATTGTCTCATGTCTCTAATTAATCATTTAGTGACTCTGTTAGTCAGGATGTCTCATTTTGGTATTCTGGCAGATACAGTCTCAAAAATATTCACCAAATATCGGGTGATTTTTTAAGAGCTTGATAACTTTTTTTAAAAAAAAACGCATAAAATTTGCAAAATCTCATCGGTTCTTTATTTGAAACGTTAGATTGGTTCATGACATTTACTTTTTGAAGATAATTTCATTTAAATGTTGACCGCGGCTGCGTCTTAGGTGGTCCATTCGGAAAGTCAATTTTGGGCAACTTTTTTCGAGCATTTCGGCCAGGAATAGCCCGAATTTCTTCGGAAATGTTGTCTTCCAAAGCTGGAATAGTTGCTGGCTTATTTCTGTAGACTTTAGACTTGACGTAGCCCCACAAAAAATAGTCTAAAGGCGTTAAATCGCACGATCTTGGTGGCCAACTTACGGGTCCATTTCTTGAGATGAATTGTTCTCCGAAGTTTTCCCTCAAAATGGCCATAGAATCGCGAGCTGTGTGGCATGTAGCGCCATCTTGTTGAAACCACATGTCAACCAAGTTCAGTTCTTCCATTTTTGGCAACAAAAAGTTTGTTAGCATCGAACGATAGCGATCGCCATTCACCGTAACGTTGCGTCCAACAGCATCTTTGAAAAAATACGGTCCAATGATTCCACCAGCGTACAAACCACACCAAACAGTGCATTTTTCGGGATGCATGGGCAGTTGGCCACCAAGATCATGCGATTTAACGCCTTTAGACTATTTTTTGTGGGGCTACGTCAAGTCTAAAGTCTACAGAAATAAGCCAGCAACTATTCCAGCTTTGGAAGACAACATTTCCGAAGAAATTCGGGCTATTCCGGCCGAAATGCTCGAAAAAGTTGCCCAAAATTGGACTTTCCGAATGGACCACCTAAGACGCAGCCGCGGTCAACATTTAAATGAAATTATCTTCAAAAAGTAAATGTCATGAACCAATCTAACGTTTCAAATAAAGAACCGATGAGATTTTGCAAATTTTATGCGTTTTTTTTAAAAAAAAGTTATCAAGCTCTTAAAAAATCACCCGATAGTATGGTGAAAAGAAGGGCAGCATTCAGCTGTTTAGTTTAGCTGATTAGAGATGAGTGCAAGTGCACAATCGTAAACGACAAAACAACCCATCGCGGCCTAAAAGGGCCCACCCGGAACCCCACAAAATGGAGAGAGGTAATATTTAACCATATATATTGGCATATGTATGTATTTATGTCCTTTGATTTACGGAATCTGAGCCATTGGAAAAACCAAATAAGGTCACGCGCAAGGAAAGCCAAGGCGCACAAGCTGGTGACAGATGGCGGTCCCAGCTTAACAAGTGAGCTCTCTGAAACGGAGCAGAGAGCGTTAGAAACGTTAGGGTCCATTGCGGTTGATGGGTTGGCTGATGTACCAGCCATTGGCACAGAGGTAAGAATAGCAAGAAAGACCAATACGAGTGTGCAGAATTTATAATTGTTTTTTCTTTTTCTAATTTCGGAAGAAGTAGTTTTCACAGCTGCACCGTCACCTCTAAATACGACTTCGGATGCGTCCAATGATTGCACTCCGTCATCGCCCGTAGTAAAAAAATTATATGAGCCCTGATATAAGCACTGATATGAGCCATTGCATAAAAAATATAAAACTGAAATAAACTAGAGAAATTTGATTTCATGAAAACATACTGTTTCTTTAAGGTTAAAATGTAACTTACTCGAAGTTCAAATGGAATCGATGTTTGCTGTTGGTCATACGGCTTGAGTTGATTAATGAGATCCCAGTACAAAGATTTGGGAAATCGGAAGAAATTCCTGAATGTGTTCTCTTCGTATAAAAACGGATCTTTTTTGTTTCGCAAAACAGTCAGATTGCGCCTGCGAATGTAGCTAGAAGATATGCACCTTATTATCCATTATTGCAAAATTATAAATATTAATACATTACCTCTCTTCCTCCTCTCGTTTTTTCATCATAAGGTAAAATAGTCCAACTTCATCAGCCATTGTTGTGTTCTTATTTTGCTATGACCTGCTGCAAAGCACATAACAAGTTAGAGACTGATATGACTCAATTAGAGATGAGACAAACTCGCCAGAATACCAAGCAGTCTCAAAATAGATTTCACCACAGATCGTCTCTATTAGAGACTTGCGACTGCTCGCAGAATACCGGCATTAGAGACTTGATACAGTATCACAGTACATACATAATAGGCACGTTCTTAGTAATTCGCGCAACCCAATTAACTTGTTCGTCCTAAAAAAACTGCCTGGTTCAGGATCAAAATCAGTATAACTCATATACAAAGCATGTATGGATATGAAAATTTGTATTTATTTCTTTTTATTTTAACATGAAGAGATAAAAAGCATCATATGTACTTATCCCGCAAAACTAATTTTATTACCTTATTCTGAGAAAACCTCACAACTGGTTTGTGAAGTTTATTTTGAGAGGTTTGCTGTGTGGTTTATTTTGTGAGGTAATTCTTGCTGAAACCTCACAAGAAAAAAGATCAAAACACTCACCACATGAGGTGAAAAGCACTTTGCTGTGAACCAGATTTAAAAAAAAAAACAAAGAAGACAAAATAAAGTAATGGACAACCAAGAAAAGTAAGTAATTCTGCAAATCTATTAAATTTGGTGCATACACAATAATTTCATTTCATTTAAGGATTTCAAAACGTGAAAGAACAACTCAGCAGAAGCTACAGCATTACAGAGTATTATTTCATCATAAATATCTTTTTATGCGCACATGTATTAAATACATACATACAGATCTACAAATCAAATTTTATCTGAATTATTTAAACATAAATATGCACATGTCTTTTTATTCATACTTAGAAGGAAGTAAAATGTATAAACACCGTGGTTACATACATAGAT